>NC_142794.1:60505219-60615874 GCF_049724085.1 Artemia sp. Qi Xiang Cuo
GGGTTGGGGTGGGGGATCGGAACCCTTTGGGGTTATGGTAGGGGACCTCACAACACTGTTCAAATGGAACTTGTGTATTATAACGACCATAGAGTTTCACCCTCAAATCCTCTTCTAAAATCCTCTTTTAAATCATCTTTTAAAATGTCTCTAACTGTTTCACCGAAATAATTCCATAACCTGTCTAAAACAGTTTCGCCCAAATAATCCCTAAACGTAATTTCAGCGTGTTCCTTTTGTTTTTGGCATCTCTGCGCTGACGCATTTCAAATTACTAACCTAACCTGATTCCCACGCTAAAACAATTCATCGCTAAGATGTTTCTTGGAGAATTGTTTAAATGGCGTTTGGTTATTAATATCTTTTGGAGTTCGACCAGTAGAGTTGTTTCCAAGGCAAAGACATTAATGACTTGGATCTATTCCTGGAGAATCGTTTCTAGTCGAAAATTTTTAAAGTCTGACAGATGATGTCATTGGTTGATTGATCTGTCAAGAAAGGGGAATTAATTTGTTGTTTCTAAGGGGAATTATTGATTCACGATAGGGGAATTGAGGTCGACAGCACAGGTGTTCCAAATTCCTGGACGGCATAACATTCGCCTCGAGCATGCACTTACAACAACAACAACATCAACCTTGACATTCGCTGAGAGCGTGCACTTGCCCAAAACAACAACATTGACCTTGACATTTGCTGAGAGCGTGCACTTACAACAACAACAATATTGACCTTGACATTCGCTGAGAGCGTGCACTTACAACAACAACAACATCAACACCTTTGGAAATTTAGGTCATTGACACACTTTGATTACGCAATCAATTTCCCAGAAATCCATTTCCCCTAGGGACTCTATGCCCATATTTGGTGTTAAAAAAAGTTGTAGGTGGCAGCACGGTGTTCTCGTGGGGTCAATAGGGGCCATTCTACTTATAGAGGGGGTTTTCCCAGGGGCTTCGTTTGATGGGGCCAAGTGGAGGCAGTTTCCCCCTCTCGCAATAATGTGGAGAAGAAAATTATTATATATCCCATTCCCGTTGACTGCCCCCCCCCAATAAAATGCTGGGGATTTGCACCTGGGTTTCTCTCCTTCTTGATACGTTGCTCTTTACGCTAAGGCTTGACGGTTTTTAATTTTGTCCCAATTTTTTTAAGAATGACTCTTGAAACGCAAGGGCCGTTTAATTAGAAGGGTAAGCTTTTTCATAAGCGCTAAACAACTTTAGCGCGAAGAGCAAGGTATTGAGGATGGGAGCAACCCCCTCATATATGGAATAATTTATACTCATATTAAGGTTTGACTTCGCTTCTTACTTTCAGCTCAAAAATATTTTTTTCAATTTGATAAATAATAAAACATTGGAGCCTTATGGCTCTTTACTATAAACAATTTTTTGTTAAAGAAAAAAATATAGCAAAAGTTTCCCTTTCTGAAAGTATTGAACAGGACTTCATGTATCTTCTAAATCACCTTAAATCTTAATGAGTTGTTCTCAAACTGTGGTACGCGTACCTTTGGGGGTACGCCAAATTTTTTTTAGGGGGTAAGAAACCGGCCAATAAAAAATAATACAACCTTTAACTCTAGGACTGGCAATTTCATTTATATTTTACCTCTAGTTTACTTAGTACCGTTAACTGAGAAGGGGCGCCTAAAACGTTTTGTGGGTAAAAAGAGGTACAGTGTCTAAATAAGGTTGAGAACCACTGATCTTGATAATAACAAAATTCTTTCAATTTGCTTGCGTTGAAAATTTTTCCTTTCAATTCAGATGTTAAAGCCAAACTTATGGATAACATGTGACTTTTATCCAAGGGTTATATGTCTGTTTGTTTGGGTAAAATCGACAGAACTAAAGATTTTATGACCATAAGATTAGAGATTGAAGATATTTTAATAAATATCTGTAAATAAATAGGAATAAATATCAGCAAATGTATATTAAACTGACAATACACATTCACTTGGAATTTTTTTCAGTAAAGTGCAAATTATGTTCTGGCCTTTGGAATGCATAAGGGGTTTACTTGAATAAACGATACTTGAAAAAGGATACTTGAATTATGCAGGCTTATCTTAGTTTTGACAAGATTTTTTGCAGAAACTAGATTTCTGCTGGGGTGAGGGGCAAACTGAGGTCTAGGGAGGGCTTTGGTCCTGAAGAGGTAGTTGCCCCCCATGCCCCACATCAAATTACACCCCTGGGTTTTGAGCCCTACTCATGTTAATTTCTGCTCGTTTTGACTCTGACTCGGTTATTTATTGTAATTTCTGTTCGTTTTGGGTTTCATTTATTTAATGAGGATGATTGGTAGTAGTTTTATGCTTGGCAGATCATTTGATTCTATTTCACTCATTTTTAGTTTCTAGTTTTTTTATTTTGAATTGAAGTTATCAAGTATTTTGCAATAGGTTGCATAGGTTGCATCATGACGCTGGGTAATTGTAGACAGAGAAAAGCCAAGACAGATAGTCCAAGTAATTGAGAGGCCTTCCTTTGAAAGATTATTTTGTGGAAAATATTTTTTTATTTAATGTCCATAAAGAACGAACACAAATTAATTTTATAGACTTTTTCCAAAAAACAAATTTTTCAAAGAAAAGTAAAGAGCTCCATTGAGCCGAACATGGGTAGAAATAAATTCAAATAATTTTCAAGTTTTGCTTTTAATCTAACTCTACTTTTACCTTGTTTGCTTAAACTTGGTTCACCCGGTTCTAGGAGTTTCCCCCCCCTCCCGGCATTTACAACCCTAAAAAATACCCCCTCCAGAAAATAGCCCTCCCCCCTCCATGGAAAATACCCCTGTGGAAAATACTTCACCAGAAAATATCCCTAAGAAAATCCCCCCCCCCCCGAAAATACCCCCAGTGGGAAATAAGACTTTCCAAATTTGAGATTTTTATTTTGGTTTGGTTTTTATTTTCCCTTGGGGAAATCAATTTTGTTTCTTGTGTATTATAGGCCACTCACTCAAATTAACGCTTTGTAAAACTCGAAAACAAATTGGTTTCTTAGTTCATTTCTTTCAACTTAGCGTGAGACAAGACAAAGACAAGTGACAGAATATATGGGAACTTTTGGCTATATATTTTCAAAAAAGGGGGTAGGTAAAGTATTTGGACAGTTTGAAGTCAGAAAACAATCCTTGCTTCATAATAGTAGAGTACTAAGTAAGATTTTGCTCACTCTATGTTCCTTCCTGTGCTATTTGCTTACTTTACGTTCCTTGGAACCTTTCCATGCTATTCTAGGACGCTATATTCCTTCCCATGATATTCTAAGGGTTTTTGTTCCTTCCTATGCTATTCCAGGAGTTTATGTTCCTTCCCATGCTATTTGCTGACCGCTCTGCACCTTTTCAAAAAGAGTGAGTATCCTCTCACACCTATAGTTCCTTGGTACCATTCCAAGCAAAGTGATCAAACACGTGTTGAAACTATAGTTGAGATTGTATAGTGCATGCAGAAAAACACTAGCTTAGAAATTTAGGACTTTTTTCTTATGAGAAAGATGGAGTTCAAGGATGATTTACTCCTCTCTCTCTCTCTCTCTCTCTCTCTCTATCCCACTCAATTTGTTGTTGTTGATAGCTCAGTTTCATTGCGGCAGTGAGAGTGTCAACCCATGAAAAAATTGTTGCATACATGTTCACTATGTATTTATACACTGGGCAGCTGGTCATCATGTGAGAATTACACAATGATTGATGAATATGATGGAAAGTGTGGATTATTCAACCCGTGTAAATTGCATAGAGGATATGCTGTACAAATTAAAGGTTGTAATTCCTGTCTTGAAGAGGTGTGTGACTCTTATCCTAGAGGGCATCTATGCTTCAATTGCCACTGTAATAAATGTAATCAGTGGGAGAATACATATCCCGGTATGATTGGAAAGAATCCTAAGCGTGATTTTAGTTTATTGCTAAGAGATTGGTATCGTCGTGGTTTTAGATTGTTCTGGGAGGAGGAACCGGGTCAGCGATTCAACTGTTGGAACAACAAAAGAATTTGGTTTCTACGTCATCGTTGTGAAGACAATGACTACTATGATTATAAGCCCACTGATTTTTATTTTGCTGTGACGGAATGTGATTCATCACTTGAGGACACTGTTTTTGATATTATATCAAATAAATAAATTAAAACATTTGAATTCGATAAAATGAATGAAGGTATCATCAGTGACTGTACCAAGAGATATGACAAGAGTAATGTTCCACTCTACTGTAGAAAATGTGAGCCTAGTATTGCAGTACATCAGGGTAAATATAACGTGAATTCGGATAATCTACCTACATTAGTTATTCTCGACAAATACCTATACCTAGTAGAAGATGAAATCTAAAAAGTAGAAAAGTCGTTTTTATCATGTACATACATTTTTCATTTATTAATAAGCAATTTCACATACATTTTTAGAACATTTTATTCGTAGGGCAATAAAATCAATATTAAACACGCTTGTAAGTATATTTTCCACTAGAAAAACGTTCAATCGAGGTAAATCAACGTAAATGTCGAGAAACTGTTTGTAGGTATAGCCACGACATCTGAACATGAAAAAGAGTAGTGCATGAAAGCACCATGTCTTAGTCGTTAAATCCTGCACTCTTCGTTGATTTTGAATACTGCTTTCAATAAAGTTGCTGATGTATGGAGTGTAGAATTTATACGATAGGCCAAGAGGATCAAAAAATTCAATATTCTTCGCTGTTTGAAAGATGCATAGCCAATGGCCTGTCTTCAAAGTCGATGGACTGCTATTAACAATGATTAGGGTATTGTTAACACTTGGAATTTTTTCAATGAAGTCCGATGGTATGCAATAGCACTTGTACTGAGACATGTATGGATCCATATTAAATACGTTGATTATTTGGTGCGTTTTCATGACGTTAGTTCTAGCAAAACACTGCCATTGGGTGTGATCTACCAATTAATTTCTTATGTATCCAGAGATATTGGCATGATACTATCAGTTCAGTCCGTCGGAAAATGTACACTCTAAACGAACATTCCCTGTTCGTACTATGCTCATATCCTGGGTCCCCGACAAGTCCAAAAAACTTACACCATGATTTTTGAAAACATTGAATCGGTTATTCTATTTTGAAATAGTTGGGAGTCATGATCTAAGGATTGCATGGTCAACTCGTAGAGAGTTCTATAGGATTTTTTGTCAAATGATAGAGTGTAAAGTGGAATACCATTCACTTTGTCCACAAGGATAGATAGACCGAAAAAATTAAAATCATGGGGGGATTCAGTCCAGGATCCAACGGCACTGCCACTCTTCACAAAGGCCAAAGCCAATTTTGATGGGATTTCTCCATTGATAAATAATGAATCGGTATAGCTACGATTCCGGTGGCAATGTGAAGTTGATTGGTGATCGTATGGGGGACAAGAAGTTTAATGTTGTTTGCCATTGGATCTTAGCTTTTCCACTGCCAATGCAACAGAGCTCATAAACTGTTGTTTTTGAAAGTGGAGAATTGCCGATGTGATAAAAACATTTTCATCGGGTGCTGCAGGAAGTGTTTTTCTGGAAATAAAATTCGACGGGGCCAGATACAACTTTATGTCAATCTTGACATTGGGGGGTAACCATTGGGATATATTGAATATCTCATGATTTAATTTTCCAGCCAGATGATACTCCTGGGTCACTGCAGTAGTCACCGTCAGTAACTCACCGTCAGTATCAACATCTGATCGATATTCATAGCCCAATGATTGTCCTCTCAACTCCTTGTATGCCTTTGGTGTCATCATCATAAATTGTATGTAGCTTGCATAGTTGGATAAATTACTACTAGTGCTCACCAATATTCCGTTAATAAATACGTTTATTTGTTTAAACAGATTGTATAGAAAACAGTTTTCGTAGGAGAGACTATCGGCAGCAGTTGGAGTTGTATTATCTGACTTTTTCTTCAACGCCCCATTTAAATCAATAAATGTTTATGACAAATCAATGAAATAGTCTTCATTGGAAAATATTTGAAAGTGTATATTTTCAGAGAGGGGTTGTTGGGGGTGAAATTGTTCATATTAGCCTTGTTTGACACTGACATCAACATTTTCAGCATTGAACTGATTCAATGAAGAACTAATTGATGGATATTATTTCTTGTGGGGGAGATAAGTCATCTCAATAGAATAAATACTTTTTTGATCTAACAATCTTTTTCTTTTTATTCTTATTGGTATTCCTCGTTTTATTTCTCAAAGTCCTTGTTGATGTCCTTCGCTTCCCGCCTGGGTAGAGACTGATGAGTGAATTAGGCGCACGTATCCTTTTCAATCCCTTCCCATTTTGCTGAGATTTTAATTCCTCACCAACGGCTCTTGCTGAAGATCTAATATTTTCCTTAACACTGTCTTTGAAATTCTTAGCCGACCCCCAGTCCTGTAGTGTTGAGGCAGCAAAATTTGATGCAGCAGGTACGAGATATTTTCTGGCAAGGGGTAGTGCAGAGCGAAATAACCTAACAAACCAGCTACCAAGACCATAGCCAGACATTGTAGTACGCCCCTTGTAGTAGTCCAATCCATTGCCTATTTGACGGGGACTCAGAGCAGCAACATAACAATCGATATCGGGACAGACAAATGGATTTCTTCTATTGTTCATTTTAGTAGGTGGTGTCGCCGACAATAGGTCGAAAATGACATGTAATCACTGCTAAACCTTTTGTTATTGCTAGAGGATCACCCAATTCGCTTCTTAGTGTTAACTGACAGAGTTCTAAATACGAAGTGTTTACAGTGAACATACTGAAGATACTTTATATTATAGTGATGAACAAGTTCGTGAGTTGTTTTTCGTTCAAGAACACGTAGGATGGGGACATTTGAATTACCAACTCTCGATGTTTCCAAGAGTCCGAGGCGAAATATGCAAGAGTCCGAGGCGAAACCAGATGGATAATCAACAAAATAAATTGATCCATCCCGTAAACGGTGCCAGCGTTTTTCCCATTGATCATATTCTGTTTAAAGCCAAGAACGTCTCTCAGATTATCATTGAGAATAATTATTTCAGTTTCAACAGGTGAGGTAATGTAAATCCTATCGTGTTCCATTTAATAATTAAAATGGAATGTACCATTCCTGCGATATGAGATTTTTCTATTGATTGTACGACACAAATCGGTCATATTATCGTATTCAATATATTTCAATTTGACATGTGGATATTCGCTAGATTTAAGTGCTTCAACCCATTCATACTTGACAACGAGTGACCAATCGAATGTGATAACTTATATCATACATACGATCCTTTCTCAGGATGTCATAGGTATTTTTGAGAATACAGGCGACAAGAGCCACTTCATATGCACCGTCGAATTTGATGGCGGGGGAGAGTTTAGTCCAAAAATCACTTGTTTTATTCAAGTCATTGTAGAGAGGATCGGAAACGTTGGACATAAAAGTTACATAGAAATCATATGGCATTGTCAATATCTTCAACACCGATCCAAGAATCAAAATCAGAGTTGTATCCTAGCCACCGAACAAGTAACTGTTTCTTACCCCTTTGAGTACGAGTCTTTAATATCTTTTCAATTTGATAGATTTTACTATTATTTTTAACTTTTTGTAGTTCATAGTCATAAAAGCCGCCGAGAATTTCTTCATCTTTGGTATCACGCAAACGATAAGTTATGGGTTTAGTGTCTAGGATTTTTGCCACTTTAAAAAGTTCTGTGGACCACAAGTAATTACCCTTTTCAAAAACATTAGTTGTTCTATTAATTCGAACAGTATCACCCAAATTGAATTTTTCTTCTTGACACTCGTTTCATTGGAATATTGTTTAAGAAAAATGTCAATTGTATCATGATCAGAATGATGAACTTCCGTTGGGGTTGAATTGGACAATGATCGATGAGGTCGTTGATTATAAATCAACATGATTTTATCCTAATCATGAATAAAAGCAGATGTATTTTTCAATGTACAATATCTTGAAATTAAAAATTGAATAGTCCTTATCAATCGTTCGGCCAATGCAGCCTTTATAGGACTATGACTATGATAAAGCAGTGTATTATATTTCGCTAGTTCTTTTGCAACATGGGTATTAACAAATTCACTACCAAGATCTGTTTGAATTTTTTTATACGAATCATATTCGAAAATGCTTTCTATAATCTAAGTAACTTCAACGACTCTCTTTGATCGCAGTGGAATGGCATATGCTAAGTGACTAAAAACACCGATTCCAAGTAGAATGTACTTGTACGGTGTATTGTGTCGTCTTTGAATCTCATTTAGAGTTAGGAGATCTGCTTGCATTATATGCAATTGGAAAAAGGCTTTAGTTTTTCGATAATGATTAGCACGAAGCCTATGATTTCTATGCAGAGTGTAACTTAATTCATTTTGTAGATAATCTTGTACACTTTTAGCCTGAAAACCAGTGACTTTGGACGGTGTGTCGGGTGAATTTAAACTTCATACATCATCAAGATTTTTAATAGCACGCTTGAGAACTTCAACCATTTCGAACGTGAACGGGGAGTGAAATCTCTACTGTCCTGTTGTATGCTGGTGGTTGGTGGTGGTGGTGACGTTGGACTTGATACGTCTTCGCTTTTGTCTAGCTATCAATGGTGTGCTGCTGCTCCTCCTTATTGTCAAGTGTCCACTAGGTGTGCTAGTATTTTCCAAAATTGATTTAAAATCTTCTTCTTCTTCTTCATGTTCATATTTTAATGGTGTTGACAATGGTGCATGTTCATTTAATTAATTTTTTAGAATTTGCCTATTGCTAATAATGCTTTTGGGGAAGTTTAATGTATTTAGAAAGTTGTATAGAGGAGCGTTAAATGATAATTGTCCTTTACGATTTGTAACCATATCATAAATTAAATCAAGTAGATTATAACTCTTCCCTTGAATTATAATTTCTTTCCCATTGCTATCAATTTGAATATGATCTTGACCACTTTCCATGAGATATGTTATGAGTCGTTTAATTTGTTGACGATATGAGTGTGGCATTAGATTTTCTACTTCGATACAATTGAATCCAATTCCTCCTTCTTTAATTGTGTTCCAGCAGCAGCAGCAGAATCCTGAGGAGATGATTCTTTTTTGTGATCAATACCACCGACCTTCGCACGATAGGGTTTGTTTGTCCACTCGGCGAACTGCATCTTGAAGATAAAGCAGTTTTTATCATCCTTAATATTCTCGTTGTTAATGATATACCTCCAATTGTTCCCAAAGTTTTCTACGGGTGTGAAAATAAGACCTGTTAGTGTTTATATGCAGGGATTTTGCAGTCTCTAGAGAAAACTGGTTGAAAACACTGCAATTATTATGGCAGTAAAAGTGTGAAAAGGATACCAGCCGCCCTAAGAAGTCGTTTCCTTTTAAAATTGTTTCCTTTCTTTTTAGAGTCCAATGTGCGTAAATTTGAACAATGTTGCTTTGCATGTTACTTAAATACTTCAAAAAGTTGAACGTTACCTTCGGGTGAATTTAAACAATGTTCGGATATTAGATTAATGAAATCATTGTCAATACCATGTTTGAGTATGGCTTTCCTAAGTGGGGGTTTTGAAGTGCTTAGAACTGAAAATAAATGTCTATTTTCATGTAGTTTCTTCCGTGTCATGATAGCAACTAATAGGTCTTTTTACTGTTCATGGGGAGATATACTGTAATTTCATTGTCAAAAATATATGTGGCTATACACAAATCCTCGGGCGTATTTTGATTAAGATCCAATAGGATGTAGCCGTGGGGTTTATTAGTTGCCTGATTGTACGCTGAGAAAAGGAATTTGGGGGCACCTGGATAGATTTGCTTATTGAGAGTTATTAGCGAGCTAGAATCACGAACAACTTTGTAGATGATATAATAGGTTCAGTTCAAAGCAAGTGTTTGCATAACTTTGCTCTAATGAAAGATGTTGTATAGAGCCAGAGTGATGGAAATCGGTTCATGATGAGAGCGAACGGTGAACAATTGTAGCATTTCCTGGGACCATTGTTCAATAGATTCAGCCAGATCGTCGATAATCAGTCAAGAGTTTGGTTCAATAATGCTGAAAACATCAAGTCCCTGTATGAATTGTATCTGCACCAATCCTGCCGTACCAATTGCTTTTATTTTATCGTATGACTCCTGCCAAATACTGTAACAATAGTAGATTTTTTCGGCTTTTCCACAAGTATTTTTTCGCAATTTTTAATTATTTTAGTTAACAGTGTTGTTTTGCCTGACATTGACGGGCCACACAGAAACGATCTGAATGGTGTTTTAAATTGATACATGTTCCCTTCAATAGTTCACCTAGACAACTAACTGTAGACTATAGTTGTCTAATGACTAAATAATTTTCCTATTACTACTAGTCCGTTCAAGAATAATAATGAGAAGAAGAACAATAAAGAATCATATTTCTTGCATTATAAAAAGCGCTTTACAGAAAACAAAGAAAAATACACTTTTTTTAAAATTCATTTATAATAAAAAAACATTTATTTTAAAAAATGCACTTGAAAAAGCACTTTAATAAATATATGTTATTTATAATTACAATATCTAATTAAAAAAAAACACTTTGAATTACATCACTTTTTTTAATTTGAATGTAACATGTATATTTACAAAAGCACAAAAATCTACTCTAAGTCAAATAAAGATAACTTTGGTAGTGGCGGCGCGCCCCCCACTGGCGGCCCCCCCCCGGGCCGTGAGCCCCCCCAGGCCGTGAGCCCCCCCCCCCAGGTTTTGGGAAATTTATTGGACTTTACTCAAACCGAGACTTTCCTTATGGCTAACACATTCGGCTCGGTCGGAAGTTAAATAGTGTCCCAGGGGGAGGGTAGTCACACCGTCTTGACAAACATAGACCTTGTCAGAAATGGTACTCATGGCAATTTTTTTTATATTTACAGTGAAGTTCCTGTAGTTCAGTGAACGAATTGCTAGTAATTTGGCTCGTGGAATTGTATTTTGTACAATACAATTCTTATAGATGTCCATGTCGAAATTCTTATCCACATAGCGCGTGGGTACTCCTTTGCAACGTTTTTTGATTTCTCGTCATGTGTCTGTATAAAGTACACTTTCGGACTTACAAACATACCACGGGAAATAATGTTGCCTCCCGTTTCTGATTCAAACAATAAAAGCTGATTTGGTACTCAACGTGTCACTAGCTATGGGTAAAGCCCACTCCATTTGGTGTTGTCCATCCGTGAGTTGATGATTTTACCATGCGCCAAATAATCAAGTACATTTGGAGTTTTTACTTTTAACAGTAGAGAATCTATGTCCCCGTAGCAGACCTCTACTTGCCCATTATCCGGCCAGTGTACCCTAGCCATATTGTAGTAGAATTCAAACATGAGCTTTTCAGAGATCTCCAGGATCGCACTGCCTGCAGCAATATTTTTATTCAGGACAATACTTCTTTTTTTTCTATTCAATAGTACCATGTCCGGACCAATGATTGTGAAGGAAGTGTAATTTGGATCGGCAATAATTCGAGCACATTGTTTGGGATCGGTCATGACTTCACAACGATTCCTATTGCGAACACTCTCGCAGAGTTTACCAAAAGCCGAATTTAAAATGAGCTTATAAATTTCTTTTTCGGCTTTTGTCTGAGCTTCAGAACGTTTCTTGACAAAAGTGTCAACAAACGTTTTCAGATAGGGTTTTTGGCTAAAGTGGAGGACTCTATGACCCTTTTTGACGTTGAAACCGTTGTTGCACATCCATTTTAAAGCCACATGATGTACAACAATATTTTTCTTCGGCAGAAGATCAGCAATAAGTTTTTGTTTTGAAGGTGACCATTGCAATCCGTCCACCTCGACCAAACTTCTGTTGCGGGGGCTCAAACAGTCCCTAGTCTCAGGTCTATTGATGCATGGAAAAATAATATCCTTTACTGAATCGTGTAGCTCAACTGGGATCTCCCCATCAATTTCAAAAAACCATCCAACCGGCCCAGTCTCCTCAACACTGTTAATGTTGGGGAAATGGGGAGCTTGAGGGACATTGAGCCATTTATAGTCATTGCAGGGTAGTGCATAATGGGACATGGCCGAGGGGTAGAGAGAATTCATATCAAGGAAAACTGCATCCGATTTTGTACCCATCTTCTCTCCAGTTGGATCAGTTTCCAAGATACGATCCGCGTGAAAAATGTATTCACCCCTCATTGACCTCTCGATGAACAGGTGCTGATCGACGTGGGTGATCAGCCCAATTTTTTCCCCGCTAATTTTTAGGATGAGGTCCATTACCAGATGAGAATATGTAAAATAATACCCCAAATCAAGATTAAATTCCCCATAGATTTTGTCCGTATTTTTACACATAATGTCTAACAAAGTTAACACATCACTCGACAAATACAGCTTGCAGTAGTCAAACCCATTTTTACACCCTCCCTCTGCCCACACTTTTTTAGCAAAACTGTATTCATCAGGGGTGCACCTACGATCGTGTAGACTGTCGTAAAACGATTCGATCGAGGGAATAGTTTCCTCGGTGAATCTCGACATGAAACAGTAATAATCGTAAGGATATATGCCCTTGACCATCAACAAATCATATAAATCATTTGGAAATTGTTGCTTGAGAAGGGGGAAAGCGTTGCAGCCGTCATCGTTTTTCTGCACTTGAATTAATTCGCTCAATGATTTAGGGAAAAAACTGTAGGAATCTAAAGAGCGAATTTTATTCGTGTACTCAATGTCGTCTTCAACATTTCTCCACATAAATTCCAAAACAAGCAACTTTTCCAATGATTTAGGAATGATTTTGTAGGAAATACTGTCTATCACCCATACATCATCCACTGTTCCATTTCTTTGAAGATTTGCCATTGCTGGTAGCACATACTTCAGATCGTAGTTAGAATTATGTATAAAAACCGGAAGAAAGAGTTGCTGTTTAATTTTTAAATTACATGAATTGTGAGCCCATCCCCGGAAGTTACTTTTCCCCGTTGAATTGGGGTCAATAAGATGATTGTGACCCTGGACTGCGTCTTTTGGGGCAAGGCACCCCTACAAACCCAACAAATTGTGCCCTTTTCAAGTGCCAGTTGCTCCTTATCTGATAATGACATTGGGTAGTTGGACCGTTCGCTGTTTTTATTTAAGACACCAATAACTTCTCCATGCTACCCTCCTCATCCATAGCAAAAAAACTCATCCAGCTGCATTTTATTATCGGAATCGCGACGGGCATGCGCATAGGAACACGCAACTAGTTTGTGTTCCTTGACTATATTCGGCCTTGATGGGTCTAATACCTCCACCAGTCTTGATTCACAATCCAAAGATACTTTATCAACCTGTAGCAGGGAATTTTGGAAGTTCTTAAATTGTAAAGCATATATGCCATGTGCCGGCATTTCTATTCCTTTGTTGGCATGAGTTTTGCAATATCTCATGCGATCTGTCAATGTTCGTTCGGATCTAAATGGGGAAAGGCACATGGGGCAATAGTGACGTTCCACTTTCCGAACACCTTGAGATAAGGGTCGACTTAATGCTGCAACGGGGAAAAAATGACCATAGGAATTCATATCTTTGGGGGGCTCATAGATAATCCAAACGCAATTCTTAACACGTTATACCATAGGTGTTTTAACTGAATATAAAACCCCTTATTTATTTGGTTTCTTACCCCATTTACAAATTCTGTGTCATGCTGGAGAACAACCACTCCCAACCCAAGATTTTCATTTGCTTTTTCAAATATGGTTATTTCTTTTAAGGACACCGGATATTTTCCCTCTAAACAGTCAAAATTTACTTTAGGGAAATTCTCTCCACCGTTACGTGCAAATCTGTCGACCAAAACGACCAAAAAAGAAACCGACAAAACAAATTTCGTTTATATCTAATTCAAAAGGAATGCCTAAGCTGAATTTCAAAGGGTCATTATTTTTCTTTTTATTGCTTAGAGTTTGATTACAGTTTTATTGCTTACAGTTTCCTTGGTAGTTGTGGTGGTGGGCCTTCCCTTGTACTTTTGATTTTATTTAAATGTATAACTATGTAATGCGTATTTTTTTAAATAATACGTATATACTTCACAAAAAAAACCAAATCAAAAGTACTATCAGTGTCACCTCAACGTGGCGGGGAAGTGACAACAGGGTGATGTTAGATATGAATTTTATACTGAGAAAATAATAATCAAAGTAAGGTTTAATTTAAAATATAATCATTCTCGAACCAAAACTTCTTTTATCTATACTATTGCCAAATGGGTTTTCACTAGTTGGCAACTTTTTACTTTTATTTATATCTGACACCACTTCGGCTAAGCACACTGAATCTCTTTATATTGAATCGTCTGCCTAGTTTGTCCAAAGTACTTTAGAGGCAATATACAGTAGCAAAAAGTCCTATACTCCATTGAAGAATATTTAGTTGTCGATACAAATGAAATGCTCGATTATTTAGTTGTCGGTAATTTTTGCCCATTTTTCATATCACCCCAACAAAACCCAGGTAGTAGTGTTGGGCCAAGGAAGGGTCTTTCCTGCTCTGAGCAAAAATTGTTTGCACGCATCACATACTTTTTCAATCACAATAATACGACCCAAAGACATAGAAGTCGGATACTTCTTTGTTAAGCTGCAACCGACCTGAGTTACAGACTTAGTATCGAGGCTGCGGTTTTCACTGACTGGTAGCAACATAACGAAAGTAAAATGCTGATTCATTTTGGGGTTGGGTCATATTAGACCATTTTTTCATCTCGCCCCATCAATACCCAGGTAGCACTGTTGGGCCAAGGAAGGGTCTTTCCTGCTCTGAGCAAAAATTGTTTGCACGCATCACATACTTTTTCAAACACAATAATAATACCCAAAGACAGAGCAGTAAGATACCTCTTGATCAAGTTGCAACCGACCCAAGCGCCATAAATATTCTCTAGGCCGCAGTTCTCAATGACAGTTTGCAAAAAAACACAAATGAAATGCTCGATTATTTAGTTGTCGGTAAATTTTAGCCCATTTTCTCATATTACCCCAACAAAACCCAGGTAGCACTGTTGTGCCAAGGAAGGGTCTTTCCTGCTCTTAGCAAAAATTGTTTGCACGCATCAAATACTTTTTCAAACACAGTAATAATACCCAAAGACAGAGCAGTAAGATACCTCTTGGTCAAGTTGAAACCGACCCAAGCGCCATAAATATTCTCTAGGCCACAGTTTTCACTAACAATTAGCAAAAAAAAACAAATGAAATGCTCCATTCTTTAGTTGTTGGTAAATTTTAGCCCATTTTTTCATATCACCCCAGCAAAACCCAAATAGCACTAGTGGTAGCCTGATTATTAGGTAGTACTTAATGCCCAATAGCATTATTTTATCGTATCAAAAAATTATTAGGAAATTAATCTTATTCATTTTCATGAACATGTTGCTGTTTGAGAAAGGGAAGAGCAACTAGCTGTTTTGGACTGGAAGATGTCAAAGTTTAAAGAAAATTTGGGGCAGAGTTTGGGTTTTCAGGATCTTCAAAATGCTGAGATTTGGCCTAAAAATTGCCTTTCAAATGGAGTTTCAAAAGTATTCCTCCTTTTGATAAGGGCATGTATACCTTTTTTTATAATATAGAACAGCTTTGTCATGAAGTTGATTATATCGTGCCCAATTTTTTTTTTTTGCATCGATGGTATATGAACCGTCTTCTGAGGTTATAGGATCACTGTTTCGATTTGGTCACCCTTGGTGATGAAATTAAAGAAACAAAGTAAAATGCATTCGTGATGTTTCTTGTGGTAAAAATGTAAAATTCCGTATTATGGTATATAGGGCCTTAAAACTTATAAAGTAGGGTTATCTGATATGCTGAATATGATGGTGTAATTTTCATTAAGATCACCTGTTTGTGTCGTTTTTCCTCTTTCAGACATAGAACAAATTTTTACTGGCTCTTCGATTTTAATGGGTATCATTACACTTAATGAGCCTTATATTTTTCCAATCAACTTAAATATTCAATTCTCTGTTGAATCTATTGTTATCAAATTTTTTTCTTAGAGTTTTGATTACTATTCAGCCGTTTCACTTGGTACTTACAGCCCGTTGCCATGAAAAGTTTGATATAACGGAGACTGCGAGTAGTAATTTTCCAATATTCTTTTCATTTTGCTTTTAATTTTTAAGGATAAAAATGAATAATTTTGTATTTTATGCTAATGTTGTTCTAGTGGTTCGTATTATATGACAATTATTGGTTTGTATTTTATGACCATTCAATTTTGAGTTGACATTGCAACTAGCTCTCTGTTAAAAGGTCATCCTGTGTAGTTTTGCTTCAGATTAAAAATACCAGTTACCTTAATAATGAATTTTCGTTTTGCCTTTGCGACATAATGTTTTGCCCTGTTTAATGTTGAATACAAGAGGAATTTGGTTGTATTCGCGAAGAGCCAAAGTCAAGGAGGTTTTTTCGTAGAGGCAAATGCACATCAAAATCTGATCGTTATTATCTATAACTTTGAAGCCAATCAATGAAAATAACTGCCTAGCTTTTTTTGCGAGAAGCCATAAGTGAACGGTGCCATCAGAGGGGTCACATCCTCCTTTTTTACCACTGATAATATAGAAGTAAAACTACTGCATGGTACCACCCCGAAAATAGTGATTTAGGTAAAAATTAGAAGACAGAGGAGATGTCAGAAAAACCAGGGGACAACTTTTTCCCAAGTCCTAACTATAAAAGATCCGACACATTTCCAGCTCAATGAGTTTACGTCTACTTAACTTTCTATTATCAATTCTAAGGGAAAAAACCATGTACAGCTTATTTCTGTTTGTTTTCAGGCTTAATCCTATCTTTGTTCGTTTTTTTACCGTGTCAGGATTATATTTTAAGAAGTAATATATTCTAAGGAGCTTACTTTAAGCATTATTTATCCAGTTCTTTTCTCCATAATTAACTACAGCAATGAAACAATAGATCCCACGATGCTTTCAAAAGCGTGTGTCCACTTAATGAACTTTTTGGAATAAGCAGATTTAATTAATATTTTCATATTAAGAGTTATTTATTAATATTTAAAAATGTGTATGTTTTATCTTCTATAAAATTTGACTATAATAAATACATGTCAACTTTATAATATTGCTGTTTCTTTGCTCCAATTTCTTTACTGTTTAAGTTCCACTGTTTTATTACTCTTTAAGCTTCAATTTCTTTGTAAATGAATTATTTATAACGTACCAAGAGGTAGTTGTAATGCTAGTAATACTATTCCTTTATCTGTACCATAAAACATAGTAAATAAAGCGGGACACTCAACCCAATTTTATTAGATTTAATTAATGTTGATGAAAGCATCTATGGGCATAGGAAAAATGCCTTTCTTTTAGATTCACGAATTTTACTATTGATTATATAGCAATTCAATAAGAGCCATCTATTTTGTCAATTGTTATCGTCTTCCAAAGAGTCAAAAAGAAATATTGTATATGTTTTTCGTAGTAGGTCAACAGTAAGTGGCTTATTGACGTCAAACAATACAGCCTAAATGTATTGCAAGGTATATTCAATTATGGTTAACATTTGCAACAATTATAAATTCTAAGTCGCCCCGTCCCCAAAACAAAGTTAATGTTAACTTTGGGTCTCTTATAAATACAAGTTTTTCGTTACCAAATATATCCGAAAGGTCAAGAACTCATTCAGATTCAATGCTAGCTGTAAGGATACTTACTTATTCAAGTTAATGCTCTCTATATTGTTCACATAATTGCCATAGTTCTAAAAGTTGGTTGTCAAACAAGTACAATACATGGCCATATTCAAAGATTCAATTTCTAGTTTGTGCTTATTTTTATTCTATGTACTGTCCATTCTTTTTGTGTACATTAAATTAAAAAAAAGTTTTTTCAATTGAAAATTAGGACCATAATTAAAACTAAAACAGAAAAGGAATTATTCCGTGAATAAGGGGGGTGAAACTTTGCTCTTTACCTTGCTCCTCGATACCTCGCTATTTATGATAGTTGTTTTTGGTCCTTTTAAAAGAGCTTTTTATCCTAATTACATACTCTTCGGTTTCCTAGCCGAGTGGATGGGTGTGCTAGATTTAGGATCCTTTGTCCGAGAGGGTGAGGGTTCGAATCGTAGTGTACCCAATTATTTGTTTTGGGACGGGGTTTAGTGTGGCGTGATTCAGTAAGCTCAGTCAGAATTGACCAAGCTCTAAATTGGTATCTGGAGAAATCTGGGGAAGGTAAACAGGAAAGGTGTGCGAAAGCACAGGGTGGCTGGCCTTCATCCCCCCTTGTACTTTCTGGCTGAAAGGCCTTGAGACGGTGATCAGCACCGCCGGGATGGACCTTAAGGTTCTAGTGCCGCATCCTTTATCTTATTTTACCTTACACTGTGGGTTTCAGGAGTCGCTCTTAAAAAGTTGGAACAAATAGTCAAACTCACTTATATATGGAATAATTTCTCGTTGCTTTCAGTTTAGAGCTGCTCTTTACTTTTTTATTAAGTTTCTGATCATTTTTCCAATAATGCCCTTAAATATGGTTTTCTCTCAATGAAAAATTCAATTAATTCATGGTAAAATTTTTCTTGAAATTATATCTCATTTAAACTACCCCCCCCCCCCCGTAAAATTCCCTCTGGAAAATTATATCCTCTCTGTAAATCCTACCCCCCCCTTAAATTTCTTGTGGACGATTCCTCTTGAAAAATTGTCCTAATAATGCTTTCATTTGAAAAAGATTTAATTTACTTAAAAATACTTTGTTTGGTGAAGCTTTAAGCAGGGATTCTAACCTTGATAATGTTATAACAACCCAAAGCAAACCGTAGAAACAATTATAATACATCCAAGAAAGCTGCCTAAGACCCAAGGAACCGCCCAAGGAAACCACTGATTAGACCTAAGATGGAACCGGGGAGGAAAAAAGCTTTAAGTTTGATGTCCTTCGTACTTTAAGATTAGATCAGATATAGCCCTTTGCTTCGGATATAGTTCTCCACACTCTTATAATGTTAAAAATTAAGGAATAAATTTTTTTTGCATGAAAATGTAAAAGAGAGTCAATGAGATTAAACACAATTTTACAACAGAGAGAAGCAGATAAAAAAAGTTTATTTAGTAACTCCAACTTTCCCTGTCAATGGCACAAGAACTCAGTGTTCTTTTGCGTTATTCCCCTCAATGAAATCCGTATAATATTATGGAAACATATGACGCAGTATTAAAACATTTTTGATTTAGGAACTTCGATAGAAAGATAAAAATAAATAGCGATAAGAAAAAAAATTTTTATTTTGCTCATTCATTAGAGTATTTAATTTTTTTATGACATTATATCATCTCAGAATGCGACAGTTCTTTCTGCTTCTCCTAGATTATATTTTCTTAAGTTTCAAATTAGTTTTATTTTACGTTAAAAAGAAATAAAATGATAATCTGGATTATGAGAATTTATGTCTATACGCGCTTATGCCAAAATACATCTTAGTAGAAGAAAAAACAATAAACAGAACCCTTTTAGATCGTCACTTTACTATTTAGTCTTTGTTGTCTATGGGTTACTTCAGAAACATTCTGCAAAATAAAATGTATATTTTGGGGAGAGAGGGTTTTGGTTTCCATTAAAGCTCCGTCTTTGCCTAAGTAAAAATATACGAAAACATCAATGGTTAATTTTTTTGAGATAGTTATAGATTCGTTGCTTGGGCTAAACAGCAATAGAAAAATTGAGAATATTTATGATTACAAATTTTCTGGTAATTGATTCTCCTTCGAAATGAACCACAAACAGTATTGTTTAACAGATAGGAATAAAAAAAAGTCCTATAGTGAAAAAAAAACTACCATAAAGAGCTTTGAGGTTTGTAACCATGAACCTTTTCATTTGCAGGACAATCCCTGTTCATTTATGTTTTGATGACCCTTGTTTATTTAATTCAAAAATCCACTTCGTTATATTGTATTCAGACTTTTACCTTATACTATATTTAGTTTCTTATACTGTTGAAGCGATTAATTAATTAATAACAATATTTTCAGGACATAGGGATTCAGAAAGATCCTAGAAGATTACTGGAAAGAATGAATGAAGAACGAAATATTGCATAATAATGGCTGAAGGTTTTGAAGGATTTTATTGAAATTTTATTATCTGAAATTTTATTGAATTCAATTCATATCTGAAATTTTTGCACATTTTTTCAATAATCTCCTTTGCTTAGCAAAAGACTATAAAGAAGCGGTTGCGTTTTTTTTGCTTTTTTATTATGTGTAAATCTCTATTTTAGTTTTGACTTATTAGGTTAAAGATGAACTTTCAAAACGGACAATCAAATTAGGTAATTATAGGTTCAAAATAAACATATTTTTCATCTTAACAAAAGTAAATTCGTTCAATGAAATAGGTTGGTTTCATGCTTTGTAAAAGATGCAATCTATAAGGGTTATTTTTAAAATATAAATACTTTTTTGGAACACATTCAGATTAGGAATCATAGGTTGAAACAAAGCAATTTCGTCCATATTTTTGCGTTTTAATTCTTGTCACATTGAGGGAATTAAAAAGAAAATATATCTTTGTATATCCTCAGTATTTAATAAAATTTACATCTGACAAAAAATTTGTTGCATTCAATAGAAATAGCCTTTTTATAAGGTAATGACGTTGGATGCCAAATTAAATGTTCCAAAATACGTGTTCCAAAAAAAAAACTGAATATTTTTTTTTGTCACGTACTTAATTTCTCTTAATTTTATTCCTTTAAATTGAAAATACATAGTTGTGACTAAATAGGCAAAGCAGACACAAATTGTTTCGTAATATTACTACTCCAATCGATATTTTCCGACTTACAAATATTCTCCGCACAATTTTTCTATATTTTTGTGTTAAATAAATAAATTATTTATGAAGAAAATGAACAAGCAAGGACATGCTCTTTGGATGAAATTAACTTTAGAAACTAGTTGATAACAACAACAATTAGCTATAAATCAGCTAAAACAGTATAATGATTCGAACCTACTGTTTTTATGTTATAAAATACTAAATTGCTATAGATAGCTTTAAAACAGCTGTGGCAAAGGATAAACGAAGTTTTAGCTTCACAATTAAAATTTATAAATGGCTCGTTTTTATTTTTATAAATGATTTTTCCATTTTATTAACTCTCAGATTAACAGAGATAAACTTCTTTAAGTAAGCCAGTATAAGAACTTCCACAATTGAAAACCATCTAAGATATTAAATGCCAAAAATGTGCTGAGAAGATTATAGTTGTAACGTTGAGAATTTGAGAATAATTACGATTACAAATGTTCTGATAATTGATTCTCCTCCAAAATAAACCACGAATTTTATTGTTTAAAACCAACACGAATAACAAAAAGTCTTAATGGAAAAAACAAACGCGCATAAAAATTTTAGAGATTTGTAACTATGACTCTTTTCATTTGCAGGACAATCCCGTCTCATTTATGTTTTGATAACAGTGATTTATTTCATTCAAAATTTTACTTCGTTATAATGTATTTAGACTTTTACCTTATATTATATTTTTTTTTTTTTTTTTTACTTTATTAAAACTTACGATGACAAATATTTTGGTTTTAAAGAAGCTCATTACTTCCACTTACAAAACTCCGTTTTCCCCTATTATATAATTTAATATCGTTATTAATACTTTATTCAGAGTTGTCCTAAAATAACAGATATTTCTCCTCCCTCAATATACCAATATTTACTAATAACTTGAGAACAAAGACTTACTTAAGGTTATAACAAATATTGAACTTTTTTTAATTATCCGTTTTAGCCTTCAAGTATAACGTTTTTCACAATTTCTGCCACACTGCAGCTTTTAAAAACACAAGGATAGAAAATAAGTTTCAGCGAGTCGTATCCTCAGCTTAGTCACCCCCCCCCCCGCCTACGATTACTATTCATCTGAAAAATCTCAAATAGGAAATTTCATCATGTGGCCCCATTGACGGCTCAGGTACTATACCTTCAATTTTTGGACTCCACACCACTTCACGTTATAATTTGGCGTCAGTAGCCGGTTGGTTTTATTGAATAAACAAATGAAAAGACAACTTTTTTTAACTGAAAGTAAACACAAGGTTTAAACTTAAAATGAACAGAGGTTATTCCGTTACAGCCTCATCCTCTATCCTCGCTCTTTACTCTAAAAAGCAAGTTATTTAAAAATACTTCAAATTCAACGGCCCTTGTGTTCTATGACTCATTCCTAAAGGAACGAGTCATAGAACGATAACGAAAACTAACTAGCTTAAAGAGCAAGGTTTGAGATAGGAGCCACTCCACTCATATTTAAAATGGCTCTTGTTTCTCTTAAGCTTAAAACTTGGTTTTATAAATGGAATTTCTGATTGTTTTTCAAATTTTGACAAGAAATCCTTTCCCGTTTTCTGTGTAAAATTTGCCAAAGAAATTTCCCTGAATCTTACCATGGAAAATTATTCCCCCGGAGGGTCTACATACCGCTCAAGGACCCCCTTCCCACAAAAAAATACCGCTTCCCATTATAATTTTTTTCATATTCTGCAATAAGAAATACTATATTTGAACGATGGACAAACTGCGTAACTTGTAGTTCCTTCTTCTGGGACTATAAGGGATCATTTCCTTTCAAAAGATAAATTATTGGAACTGTCTACTGATTGAATAAAATTGTTAATGCCAAATTTTGATCTGTTATTATATGGGTAGAAAGAGGCATGGAACAATTGCTAGCTACCCTCCAATCTTCGGTTATTCTCAAAGGTCACTAATATTTGTGATTCACGATCAAACAAGCCCTCTTCTAATCTTCTAGGTTTGGTTTGCTATAATTGGGCAGGGGGAACGAAACCTATAAACTCGTATCTCATCTGGTAAAAAGTACAAAATTCAAGATTTTAGATAGAAAATAGGAGTTAAAAACTTCTACACTTACGCTCTCTAATATGCTGAATATTAACGTGCTTTACATTTCGATGCTGTTTCCTCCTTTGTCAAAAATCAGGTGAATTTCATCAGGCCCGTAGAGTTTGAAGAATAAATTTATTTTATTTTGATTGTTGTTGGACCAAGTCGCTCTTTTCTTACAGATCACTAACACCAAATACTTGATATTTAAATACGTCATAATACCACAGAGGGTATACACGACATATTAAACTCAGAGAGGAAAGAAAATAATAAAATGAAAAATAAAATCAAAACAGGTGAGAAAGCAAGGATTTTGTCAGCCAGTGACAAACCATGATGACGAAGAAACAAGCAAATATTTCTACAAGGACTTCCCTCAAGTCGTCCTCAGTGATTAACAAAAAAGAAAGAAAAAAAAACAACGAAAATTTAACCTTTCGAAGTTTACCCGGCAACGACAGAACAGACACTCAAAGTGTCTATGGATTTGACAGCGGAAGAAGAAACAACCATGTATTTTATAAAATAATCTCTTATTTAAAATAAAGTATTTATCGATTCAACGTTTCTTGTAAATTTTTTCCTATGTCAACGAATACTAGATAGGAATGACACAAAAGGCTAAGTAGAAGCATACTTTAAGGTACAGAGTGAAACAATATAAGGATAAATCAATTGTTCCTGAGGGAGATATTTTAAAGGCTAGAATCACCACTTTCCAATAGATTTGGCTATATAAATTCGTTTGAACAGGACTCCCACTTGATATGATACCAGTGATAAACAAAATTTCCTATTTGAACAAAAACCATCAAAAAATTTGAACTAAATGTTTTATAGAATCTCTTTCCGAAAAAAATAATTTATACATAAAGGAAACAAATATATTTGCAAATAAAATGTCTACTTTTATTTTTGTACATTCTATACCTTAGAAGTAGGTATTTATAAATCCTAAGTAAATAATCTCTTTTTTAAAAAGGGGTTTATCTCTCACTGCCATCTTTATTTCAAAGTACTTACTCTACCACTGAATTCCAGCAGACCCATAATTATTCAATGCAAATGAACTTTTGCATTGGTTTCGTGTTAGCTTATAGAACAAAAACCAGTTTTTTGACGTAATGCCTATACGTGCCATATTTCGAAAGAGTCCTTTTTCGTTTAGAATTGGCATGTCATCACCTTCGTAGTAGTTTAAGAAACAAAACAAGTCTTGTGATGTCAGCTCTTAAACATGCCCCTTTTCGACAAGAATTCATTTTTGTTTTGAAGCAGCCAGGCCGCATCAAACCTGTTTCAAACACATGCCACAAAGCGGTTGCTCCTGTTTTCGACCAACCCCAGAAAGTACAAGCGTATGATGGACAACTGCTTTCAGCTGTCACAGTGTAGGAGCTTTCTTTAACAACCTGGAGCGAGGCCTATATAAACGCATGTTCAGACCACAAGACATTTGAAATTTTGACGAATCAGGTCTGAAAAAATCCACAAGCCTGGTAAAATCATTGCACAGCGAGGCGAGAAGTAAGTAGGAAAGTTCACGTCAGCAGAAAGAGGTCAGTTGACCATGATTTGTGCTAGTGTTAATGTGTTGGGGACACAGTCCCTCCTCTACTTATTTTCCCACAAAAACAGTGTCCGGAAATTTTACTCAGGGGAGCTTTACCAGGAACCATCATGATCAGCTCAGAAAATACTTCTGGCTAGATGAGTGCCTCTCATTCTTTGCTTTACTTGCATCATTTTATCAATCAAGTCAAACCCTCCAAACAGTCACCTGTACCTCTGAAATTAGAACACTAGATCAGCCAAAACACCATTGAATTGCTTGATCTAGCTAAAAAATAATGGTGTTGTCCCCTTAACTGTCCTTCCTCACACTACTCAAAAACTACAACCTCTAGAAATGATAGTCATAGGGCGCCTTACGGACTACTGCAACCAGGAAACCGCAAGTTTTATGACTGCCAACAAATGTAAAACTATATAAGTGTACAGCATTGCTGAGCTGCTGTGGAAAGCATATCCAAAGGCTTTCACTCCTGAGAATATAATCAGTGGAATCAGAGCAAATGGTGTCTACCTCACAAACAGAGATGTTTTCAAGGATTATCAGTTCTTTTTGTCATGTGTCTCAGACAGAATGCCTACCACATCTAGTGAAGCACTTACCAGAGAAGTTTATATGCTCAGCGCAAGTCCTCTGCGACATTTAGACTCCTTTAACATAAACCCTGAAACAGAAGCAGCAAAGGTTCTGTCTCTAAATGAGAAGCAAAAGTCAACAGATGATTCGTTAAAGAGATCGTCCATGCAAACCCCTTTCCAAAAGGCTCAACACGAAAAATCAACAGGAAAAAAATATGAAAGAGTCAGAAGTGCTCAGTGACACCCCCATGAAAAAATGTATTACTGTTAGGATAAAAGCTGTATCTACCAAAAAGCCCAAGTCCTGGAACGGAAGAAAGTCAGACAAGTGAAAAGACTAAAAAGCGAAAGGTGTGTCTCTCGCAACAAAAGTTACAGTTAGAGTGACGATTCTGAGGTAGATGATCCGGAGTATTTCTACTCCGGATCGATGATCCCGTAGATGATCCCGGATCGATGATGAGCGGAGTATTTCTAATTGTCTTTTTCAAGGATGGTGTTGAATGAGTTACTTTTGCTTTGGCATGCTCAGCAACCTCTTATCGCTTGAATCAATTCATGGAGAATTAAACAAGTCAAAATCAGCCGATCATGGGCCAATCTCCTATCTATATATCGGACCGAAAATCAATATTGAAGATCGAAACGTAAATGTTGATATCGCAAACGATATTTGGATATTTCTGTTTATTTCCAGCTTTTTTAATCATCTACCAGGTAACATCCAACAAAAAATTCCAACAGACAAAAAGTTCTCCCTAATATCTAGCGTAAATTTGATGTTCTAGGGGGGGCAGCTGCTCTCCCCTGCCCCCTTTCCCTACGCCCATGTACTTGTTTATGATATTTTCTTCTATATAGGAGAAGTGACTAAATCAATTTTCTGAAAATAATTAATAAATAAAATCTACAATAATTGTTTCTGACGTACTTTATTGTTATTTAGTGAAATTAAAAGCTAATCTGTCACATTTAAGATTAAGAAAAACACTGCAATTTTTGACGTTAAGATGAATATTGGACGCTTGTACAGTAAGCACAAAAGTGTACATTCTCTCGCTATAAATAAGTTTAATAAGCAAACATATTAAAAAAACATGAGAAAATTTGACAAAACAAATATTGGTAATAATATTGCACATAAAGGAACAACACTACAATCTTACACGATCAAGTTGAAGCACTCAGTTTTTGGTTAAACTTTAGGTCTATAGTAACTCCTTTAAGCATTCACGGGCTTCTTTAATCCTGCATGACTCTTCCTATGACTGGATAACGTTGAATTCTGAGATAACCAGGTTTCTTACTTCGTATACCAATCTTCTGCCTAAATACTGTGGAACAATAAAATAACACTTTAGTGCATCATGCACCAAAAATTTCTCAAATGTGTGGATAAACTAAAACACAAACAAAAACTTTTTTTTACATACTG
The DNA here is from genome assembly GCF_049724085.1 of Artemia sp. Qi Xiang Cuo. Lineage (NCBI taxonomy): Eukaryota > Metazoa > Arthropoda > Branchiopoda > Anostraca > Artemiidae > Artemia > Artemia sp. Qi Xiang Cuo. Next base: position 60,531,757 of record NC_142794.1, read on the forward strand.
GACAATTATGTTTTTTCTCCAGTACGGTCTCGTGTCCGTGGATAAATCGAAAATAAACGAAATTACTTTAGTGTACACCTTATATTTATAAGATTTGTTCCTTTCTTCTTCAGTAAGAGCTCTTTTTCCAAAAAAATTAATTTGGTAGCATCTGAAGTAGTCTCTTTGATGAGCTGAAATTTTGAAATGTTCATCTTCCACTGGAATTTCGTTTTGGATGACAAATCCTCTAATGCTGAGTGTAATATGGGCTTCTAATCACCCAATGTGATTAATAGCAAAGTCTACTGAACTTCTATCCTGCTTCTCGTCTTACACCTTGTGAAATTTGGTTTTATTGGGTAGAGGTGTAGCTTAACCACTATTTGTATCTTCTAAAGAACCAAGATGACTAGAATAAACTTCTTCTAAATCTTTTACCGAAAAATTTGTCCTAAACTCATTTTGAATGTCAGTAGCAAGGGAGTCTTCATTTTCAATGCTGGCATCTTTGTTGGACTCACTAGAGAATGTATCCATTTGTAAAAATGCATGATGAATTGAATATTCACAGTCAAATTTAAAATGCATTTAATTTTAGTCTTCTTTGATCTTATTATAGAGCGGGCTTAGTACAGTGATGAAATCTAAATACGTCATGACTTTGAAAATTCTAAGCTGACTATGGTGGAGCTTGAGCGTCTGTAATAGGGCTCTTCGGAAGATGATGAATTACTACCAATTAAAGAAAGACATAATTTATGATTAAATGAAAAATTTTAGAATACGTAAAGTGTAAAGGCATTGTGTTGCAAAAGTATAAAAATTAAAATTGTTAGAAGTGGGAAAATGTGAAAACTGCTAAGACTCTTGGAATTTCAAGGCTATTAGTCGTTGAATTCCCATGACTAAGACTAAGCCTCCTGGAAATTTGAAAAAAGGGAGATTTCCGTAAAGTGTGAAGACATTATGTTTTCTAAGCACAAGGATTAAAAGGGTTAGAAGATTGAAGACCTGGAAACTCTTAATGTCCCGGAAATTTGAAGATTTTCAGTTGTTAAAGTGTGAAAATCAAGTCTACGAATTGTAAAATTTTAGAAAAAATTTGAAATCTCGAAAGAGTTCAGAATTTTCTTGTGGAAAATTTGAAAATTAAGAATTCTAGATTATTGAAAATAAAATTTATTGAATTATACAGGCGTTAGTTACACAAGTCTAAGAAAACGGGCTAGAATTACAAAATACATATGAAAGTTGATATTCTAGAAAGGAGAAGGATTTTGTCGTCAAAGCTTGAAAAGTAAGAACTCTAAATTGTTAAAACCTGATATTTGTTGAGTTTAGTTGCAGCAACTGGAAACTGAAAGTCTTTGAACTCTAAAATTAATAAGAAATTTGAGGCTAATGAAAATATAGAAGGGCTTAATTTTCAAAACTCGGAGAACAATAACTCTAAATAACTAAAAACAGAGACTTGTTTAGCTATAAAGTCTTTGTTTGCAGAAATACAAAATGAAGAGTCTTAGAATTCCAAAATTCTTTAAGAAAAAGTTAAAAATTTTTAAATTCCTTGAGTTATCTCGCCAAAATTCAACAAGTAACATGTCTAAATTGTTAAAAGCTGTAATTTACTGAATCATAAAGGTTTCCGGTGCAGAAAAGAAAAATTTCTGAACTCTGTTCTCAAAAGAAATCAGAAACATTTATTTAAAGACAGCTTTCATAGTCGTAGATAAAAATCACAAACTAAATATCGCTGTCATTTACAAACGTAGTCCTAAGGCATTTTGGTATAGGCACTGATAAAAAAAAAACGAAACAAATGAATAGTTAAATTGATTAGTTCTGCAAGGCACTGTCACTAATTTGTCTTCTTCCTGGTATTGACTACTGAAAAGAGGAGATTCTTAAGAAAAAGTTAAAATTGTTGAATTATAAGGGCTTCAGCTTCAAAAAATTTAAATTAATACGTCAACTTTGTCAATAGATGGAGTATTACTAAAATTTAAAAGATAAATTTCTTTTTAGGGCTGTAACCTAAAGGAAAAACTAAATATATGGAAAAGTTCTCAGCAATCATTTTCCCATAGTTGAAAAGCACAATTTTCAAAGGTTTTGGCCAGGGTGTGTTAAAACACATTTAGTTATGTTTAATCTCGTTTAATAAAGTCTGATTATGTTTGATAATTTTTAATTACGTAACTCAATGATTATGGAAACAGGTCACTAGACAAGACTACTAGACTTAAATTTAATAATAAAAAAAACTATAAGGGATTATTCACCTCGGAAAGAGGTTGTTTTCTCAAAAGGAGCTGTATAAATGTTTTAACATAAAGAAAAATTTTCTTCCATGGAATAAAAATAAATCGTCCGACGCCATAAAACCAACTAAAATAAATATCCAGAACACGAAGAAAGAATTAGAAAAAGTGCTCCAAATGTAGAACCAAGGTTTTTAAGGTAAAGTATAAACAATTAGTATTCTAAAATTCCCAAACAAATTTCATTCAATTTGGAAAGACTATAAAGGCTAAAAAAGTTCCAAACAAAGTTTTCCTAAAGGTAGAATTTTTTTAAGTTGAAACATAAATATTGCGGGTTGAATTTAGGCCTTGTCCTCATTATGGCTTTTTCAGACAAAGTTGCCCGTGCTTTTTTACTTTTTCAGACAAGATTGTCTCCGTTGATTCTTTTTAAGGCTTAAAAAGGCAAATAAGGCACACTCGAAGTGGTTTTTTTGCAGAGAAGTCTGTTTTCAATGAACAAAAAGCTGTTTTTACTCGGCCAACTTCGCCTGAAAAAGCTTTAATGAAGACAAAGCTTTACTAAAAGAATAACAATACGTAACAAGATGTTTTAGTTACAAAAAGAAGGGCTAAATAGTTAAAAAAAATATAAAAGAGGTAAAAAGAGCTAAAAAGGAGTCATAAGTGTTGATATGGTTAACAAGGTTAAATAGGTTAAAGGCTCAGAAGCTTTAAATAGATTAAAGAATTCAAATGGTTATAGGGGGACAAAACCATCACCTTTTCCCTCCATCGATGACTTTGACAAGATAACTTAAAAAATTCCTCAGAACTTCAGAAAAATTAATTTAATTGGTATCTAATTGAAATTTTCTTGGGAATTAAATATTTATGAAAATAAACAGGAACTTTAGTTAAGACAGAATATGATATTTGCCATTTTAAATAAAATACAATTTAGCACAACTAAGCGTTTATATAATAAACACCAAATGATATGACGCGAAATACGGAAAAATTATCTACTTAAACACCAATTTAAATAAAAGACAATATAGTATGAACATAAACACCGTCTGAAATAGTGGTATTTCCACATGTCAATAGAAATGCACAACGCTCTGGGAAAGATTATTCAAACTAGAATGTAAAGCTGCAAGATAGGCAAAGGTGGCGAGGTGGTACCCGTATCCTAATACCTACAGGAGTGAAACGAAAAGATGATAAAAATAAAAGAAAAAATTGGGAATAGTTTTGACACAAAAAAGAAGAAAAATCTTTCATTTGTGCTGAAAACGTATAAAATGATGTAAAACACTTGGATTTGGAAAAAAACAAACAAAAAAACAAGTAAATATTTAAAAATCCGAAAGAACTCGTACAATACGTCTACAATTCGTCTTAGAAATGCGGAAGGAGCATGCCAATACATGACAGCTATTCATCAGCAACTAAGTAGACACAAAGCATCAAAAGCTTGTATTAAGAGAATTGGCAGTCTCATAGAAAGGGATTTTAAGGACCTGGAACCGATGGTCCGTTAGTAGATCACTTGGAATAAAGACACAAGATAAAAAACAGACAAATTTTTCATTCGTGTTATAGACATACAATATTATATAGCACCCATGGTTTTCGAACATAAAAGAAAAAGATATTCTCCAGATAAAGCCGTGTTGACCTCTAAAAAAATACTTCGGGAGATCTACGACGCTTACGGACATATTAGTCAAATATGTACAACGCTACAAGAGTCTCTAAACCTACATTCACTTAATTTTGATTTATTTTCGAACCATTTTCAGAACAAAAAGCCTGTTCATCTCCCCAAGGAAAACTAATTTATTTTTCTAGGCCTTATATATAATGCAGCTTGTCTCAGAAGTTCCCAAGAGCTGTAGAAATAAAGTTTACATTTAATCGGGAAGAATATACTTTACAGCTTTACAACGAACATTTGAAAGACTTGAAATGATCTTTGTTTTTGTATTATGAACCTTAAAAGCACTCCTATCTATATATATATATATATATATATATATATATATATATATATATATATATATATATATATATATATATATATATATATATATATATATATATATATATATATATATATATATATATATATATATATATATATATATATATATATATATATATATATATATATATATATATATATATATATATATATATATATATATATATATATATATATAAATATATATATATATATATATATATATATATATATATATATATATATATATATATATATATATATATATAAATATATATATATATATATATATATATATATATATATATATATATATATATATATATATATAATAATATATATATATATATACTCGCATTCGCATTCGTGAGTAGAGGAGCCTCTCTAATTTTGGAATGAACAAGATCACGGCCAATCAGAGGGCTACAATCCGAGACGTACAAGACCACACCATCTTTCTAAACCAATCAGGGAGCTAGAAATACTGGGCTAAGTGACATCAGAGCAGATTTCTGGGAAATTAATTAGCTTTAATTTTACGTAACTTCTTTGTCGTAATCAAAGTACCGTATTATCTGTTTGTCACAATTCCAACTTGAGTTTCAAATTGATTTAACGAGATTAGTGCGATACTCTCAGGTAATGGGTCGGCGAATGTACACTCTAAACGCACGCCTACCGTTCGTAATATACTCATATCTTGAGTGCCATACAAGTCTAGTACCATGATACCATGTGTTTAGCGAACATTTCTTCGGTTATACCATCTTCAAATAGTTGTGAATCATGATCTAGGGTCGGCATTGTCAACTCATACAATGTCCTATACGACTTATCAAAAGATAGATTGTAGAGTAGGACTCCATTTACTTTGCAGACAAGAGATGAAAGCCCTAACATCAAAAATTTATGTGGGCAGCCAGTATACGATCCTATTGAGCTAGCGCTTTTTACAAATGCCAATGCTAATTTTGATGGAATTTCGCCATTGACAAGGGAAGATTCGGTGAAGGTATGTGAGCTTGTGGCGATATTACGTTGATAGGTGATTGTATGAGGAACCAATAGTTTAGTATTATTTCCGCTGGCTCTCAGTTTCTCCACTGCCAAAGTAACACAACTCATAGGCTGCTGGTTTTGTACATGTAGTATTGCCAAGGTGAGGGAGAGAGTTACATCAGGATTGACAGGAAGTTCCTTTCGTAAAATAAAATTGGATGGAGCAAGCGTGGATTTTATATCCACTTTAATATTTGGTGGTGGGGTAGCCAGTGGGGTATATTAAAGATCTCATGATTTAGTTTTCCGACTAGATGTAATTTACTGGTGGTAGAATTTTTAAGTGCATCTTTATCTATAATATATTCATATCCACTGAAGGTGCCTCTCAATTCCTTGTATGACTTGGGTGTCATTAACATGAACTGCATATAGCTTGTATAATTTTAGAGATTGTTGCTTGTGCTCACCCATGTGTCATTTATGTAGACACTGATTTGATGAAATAAATTATGTAATGTACAATTTTCATAGGATATTCCATCAGCTCGAATTGGCATTCCATTGTCGGATTTCTTGACTTTCATATGTAAATCTATGTCGAAGACATGTCCATAAATTAGTCTTCATTGGAATAAATTTGACAGCGGATATTATCGGAGAGTGGTTGTTGTGGATCAAATTGTTATAACGACCATGTTTTGCTTTCACATAGAAATTTTAGGAATTAAATGGATATGAAGATAAGTGAACTGTATAATGGGTATCGCTATGTGTTAGATGTATCATTATTATGTCTTTAAATTGTATCTTTATCTTAACATGTAGATTTTCTCTTCAGGGCTTCTTCTTCTGTTTTTTTCGCGCTTTGTCTTTTTCCTTACTTTCTATAAGAGGAGAGACCTGTATCGCTTCCTACCTTAGTAGAGACTGATGACAGGTGCACTGTTTCTCAACCTTTTGAAGCATTTTCCATTTTGTTGAGATTTCAATTGCTCGCCAAAGGCTCACGCACTGGACCTAAGATTTTCCGAAGTACTTTTTTAAAATCCTTGCCAGAGCTCCAATCATATAGTGTAGAGGATGCAAAATCTGTCGCAGCCGGTACAATATATTTTTTAGCCAGAGGTAGTGCAGAGCGAAACAGCTTAGCAACCAAACTGCCAAGACCATAGCCAGACATTGATGAACAACCTTTTGAATAGTCCATTCCATTACCCAGTTGTCTTGGGCCAAGAGTACTAACATAGCAGTCAATATCTGGACAAATGAATACCACTTTTCTATTAGATATCTTGTTTGTTTTGAACACCAACAACGATGGGTCAAAAATGGCATGGAATCACAGCCAAACCTTTTGATATTGCTAGAGGTTCACCTAATTCAGTTCTTAGTGTTAACTGGCAGAGTTCCAAATAGGAAGTGTTTACGGGGATATAATGAAGATGCTTTATATTGTAATGATGAATATGATCTTGATTTTTCGTTCAAGAACTCATAGGAGGGGAACATAGCTATTGCCAAATCTGGATGCTTCAACAAACAAACCATCAGGAAATAATTAAGTATACGAGAAAAAGGCAGGTGGATAGGAAGCAAAAATAACATTTGGGTTTTCCGCACTTTCAACATTTGTTATTTAAGGTTTAAGCCCGAGATAACCTCCTAGATGGTCTCTGAAAATAACCTTTGCACTGTCAATGGGTGAACAAATGTAGATCTTGTCCTACTCCTTTGAATAATTGAAATGAAAGGCTTCTTTTTTACGAGCGAAAATTCTTTTACTGATAGAACGATATAGATCATTCATACAAGTGATTTCCCCGTATGATAATTCAACTTAGGTATGATCAAACCAATTGATATATTGGATTTTATTCTGTTTACTTGCTGGTGGTGGGCAATCCCAAGGTAAAATATTTATATCATATATGCAATCTTTTCTCAGGATATCATAGTTATGTTCTAAAATACATTAGGGTAGAGCGACTTCGTAAACGCTATCGAATTTGAGGGTGTAAGAGAATTTTGCCCTAAAATCACTTATTTTGCTTTAAACTTTGTAGAGAGGATTGAAAACATTGGACATGAATATCACATAGATATCGTTGGACATTGTTAATGTTTACACTCGCAACTCAAGAATCAAAATCAGAGTTGTATCCTAGCCAACGAACAAGCAACTGTCTCTTGCCCCTGCGACTACGGCTCTTTAATATCTTTTCAATTTGATAAACTTCACTACTGTTTCTAAGTCTTTGTAGTCCATATTGATAAAAACCGCCGAGGATCTCATCATCTTTGGTTTCTCACAGATGATATGTCGAGGGTTCGGTGTCTAGAATTTTGGACACTTTAAAAAGTTCAGTGGACCATAAATAATTCCCCTTTTCAAAAATATTGCTGGCTCCATTAATTCGAACAGTATCGCCAACATTGAATTTTTTCTTCACATTTTTTTTCACTGGAATATTGTTTAAGAAAAGTGTCAAATGCATTTTTACTACAAAGAACTTCCTGAGGGCTAACACTGGACAGAGATTGATGAGGTTGTTGGTTATGTATTTGCATGATTTTATCTAAATCATAAATAAAAGCAGCAGTATTTTTCAGCGTACAATATCTCGAAATTAATAGACGAATCGTTCTTATCTATCGTTCAGCCAATGCAGCCTTTATCGGACTGTGACTATGATAGAGCGTTGTATTATGCTTCAATAGAACCTTTTGCACATGTAGATTAACAAATTTGCTACCTCGATCACTTTGAATTTTTCTATAGTTATCTTGTTCAAGAATACTTTCTAAAGCCTGAGCAACTTCAACAACTCTCTTTGTTCGCAATGGAATTGCATACGCATAGCAACTAAAGACACTGATTGCCACTAGAATATATTTGTAGGGTGTATTGTGACGTCTTTGAATCTCACCTAGAGTTAAAAGATCTGTTTGCATTATATGCAGAGGGAAAAAGGATTTAGTTTGTCGATATTGTTTGCAACGAAGCCTGCGATTCCGATGTAGAGCGTAACTCGATTCATTTTTTAGATAATCTTTTGCATTTCTTGCTTTAGTTTGTCGATATTGTTTGCCACGAAGTCTGCGATTTCGATGTAGAGCGTAACTCGGTTCATTTTCTAGATAATCTTTTGCATTTTATTAAAGTGCTGCTGTTGCCACCGAAATCAGAGGCAACTTTAGAAAGTGTTGTGGGGGAAGTTAGACTTCCCACTTCACCAATATTTTCACAGACATGTTTTAAAACTTCATCCGTTTCGAACGCAAACACGTAGTGTAATGCCCATTACCCTTTTGCACATTTGAGGGTGGTGCTTGTGACGGTGAGTTGATATCAATACGTCTTTGCTTTTGTCTAGCCATCGTCATTGGTGTTATCAAATCATTGCTCCTGCTACTAGGAGTGCAAGATTGATTTAAAATCTTCGTCTTTTTCTTTTTTTGTAAATGTTGTTGGCGTTATTAGAGGGCTGAAACCTCTACTATATTCCCTTAGTTTCTTTAGAATTCTTTTATTGCCAATAAGACTTTTGAGAAAGTATACGTATTAAGAAAGCTGTATAGATTATTGCCAAATGATAAAAGTCCTTTAGAATTTTTAACCATATTAGAAATTAAATCGAGCAGACTATAACTTTTTCCTTCAATTATAATTCGTTTCCAGGGGCTATTGACTTGAACATGATGATTATCACCAATTTCCAACATGAGCTATGTTAATACTCTTTTACTCTGTTCTGGATAGGTATTTGGCAGTAAGTTTCCAATTGATGTCATATATATATATATATATATATATATATATATATATATATATATATATATATATATATATATATATATATATATATATATATATATATATATATATATATATATACTTACTACTCTTTTTCTTTTTTTTTCATGTGTCTAAAAGCTCGTTAATATACACACACAGCATATGGGCCTAAAATTTTATTCATTATACATTCAACGTTTCAACTTCAATTTACTTAAATTTAATTCATATTTAAGGAAAAGCCTTCAATGTCACGCATCATACATTCTTAACATTTTTCCTTTTTCATATTTGATAACCGCTACAATCAAAAGCTGCGAAACTCTATATGGAACATTATAAACAACAATATAAAACATTACAGATTTATTCTAGTTTTGTATTTCACGAATAGCCAAGAATCACATCCATTAATGCGAGTCTGTTATTTCCATGATTTTGGGCTCCTGGAATGTGCAATAAGGGAATCATTAATGCTGAAATATGGGTATCGGGCTTCTCATCGAGTGCCCAAATCCAGGTGAGCCGTAATTGAAAGTTGACAACAAATATTACGTAAATTAGAACAAGTATTATTCTGGAATTATTTCGAAGCCTTTATAACGCAACTTGACATTCACATGTGAAAGAAGAAATGAAAAAGGTACAATCCCTGTCCTTCAAATTGACTATTCCCATTGGGAGAAAAATCATTAGTGTAAATATCGATAAAATTTAAAACTCACTTTACATGTCCAAATAAAGATCCTATTGTCTACTATCGGACTTCCTTGGAAAAATTCAAAGTGCAAACAATACCCTAATCATTGTTAATAGCAGTCCGTCGACTGTGAATACCAGTCACTGGCTGTGCATCTTTCAAACATTGAAGACGAATGAATTTTTGATCCTCTAGGCCTACCCTATACATTCTACACTTCACACATCAACAACTATATTAAAAGCAGTGGGAAAATTATTGTTCAAAATCGGAAGAGAGTGCAGGATCTGACGACTAAAATTTGTGGTTTTCATGCGCTACTATATTTCGTCTTCCGATGTCACGGTTATATTTACAAGCAGTTTCTCAACATTTACGTAGACAATCCACCTCTGAACTACTTTATGGTGGAAATTATACTCTCAGACCTGTATAATATTGATCTTAGTGCCCTACGAGTAAAGTGTTTTTAAAATGTATGCAAATTTGTTTATTAATAAAAAGATGTATATACACAACAACAATGTCTTCACTTTAGATTTCTTCTTCTTCTGTGTATAGGTACCTTTCGAGAACCACTAATGCTGGTAGATCATTTGAATTCACTGTATATTGATCTTGATTGGCTGCAAAGTCAGGGTCACATTTTATACAGTAAAATGTAACTTCACTCTTAAAAAATATCTCTTTGTATAATCAATGATACTATTTGTATTCATATTGTGAAATTCACGTGTTTCAATTTGTCTATTTGAAGCAATATCACATACAGTGTTTTAAGTGGTGAATCACATTCTGTAACAGCCAAATAAAAATCACTAGGTATATAGTCATAATAGGCAGTGTCGTCACAACGATGACGTAGAAACCAAATTGTCTTGTTACCTCAACAGTTGAATCATAATCCTGATTCTTCCTCCAAAAATAATTTAAAACCACGACGATATCAATCTCGTAGAAATAAACTAAAATCTCGTTTAGGGTTCTTTCCAATCATACCAGGATAAGTATTCTCCCACTAATCACATTTGTCATAGTGGCAATTGGAGCATAGTTACCCTCTAGGGTGAGGGTCACAAATCTCTTCAAGACAAGAATTACAGCCTTTAATTTGTACAGCATACCCTCTATGTAATTTACACAGATTGCATAATTTACACTTTTCATTATACTCATCAATAATTGTACAACTCTCACATGATGACCAACTGCCAAGAGTATACATGTAACTATGTATGTAACTCTGAGTAGAGTATATATGTAACTCTGCGACGTTACATATCCTGTTTTGAAGAGAGAGTCATCTACAAAGAATCTATGGTAATGTATTCAAAAGTATATCCACGATATTATTCTGCTTTGTTTCAATTAATATGTCAATAAATTGAGTAAAAGCATTTGAGTCACGTCGTAAAAGCTTCATACAATAGTCCAATTGGGGAGAATCATTCCCCGTTATTTTGTCAAGTATTCCCTATAAACTATCTTCCGTTGAACAGATAACTGGAGAAAATCGTCATCTAGAATCAAACATTTTTCCATTATCACAAGATTCGACTTAATTCTCTCTTTCTCAAATTTATTAATTTTTTCAATCCTAGCATTCTCACTGCTGACTCTGGACTAACCACGATTCGTTCTACTTCAAGAATATTCGATAACCTACTTTAAAAAATCTAACAAAAAGAAAGGGGACATTTTCGATTTTGAAACAATTTTATTGTGTGTGTATAATTACAACAATAATATATTACACATATACAATTACCGATATAACTTATTTTCCTCTATATACTTCACTATTGCATTTAAAGCACTTTGAAGTCTATGTATATGTACTATATCGACTTTCGCAGCGACACATAATTGGTCCTCCAATTTAAATTTGCTCAAAGATATCACGTATCTTGCGTATACTTCTTCCCACTCGAGACAAAGTCGAGATCCTCTCGTGATTTCTACCGTAATGTTTGGTGCTGTTGTGTCAATGCTGCTGCTACCAGCTCCACTATCAACTTCTAATAGTGTAAACATTCCACTCCTAATTGCAAATATATATCTTGCCAGATAAATAATCGACTAAAGTCAACTGTTCTCGCCTCTTGAATTTTATTCTCATATCAGTAACAAATTTAGCGACAATCCTTCCTTATATTAGTTGCTTCACTCCCGTTAGTATTTCTAGTTCGCCTATTGGTTTAGAAAGAGGATGTGGTCTTGTACGTCTCGTATTGTAGCCCTCTGATTGGCTGTAATCTTGTTCGTCCCAATATTAGAGGCTCCTCTACTTTCGTGACCTCTCTAGGAAAAACAAATTCAAATTGCGCCCTGAAGCTACAACAATAGAGTTCCCTATATGCTGAAGTACGATGATACATTTTTCACCATAATGACTCGAGTATGTTAGGGGTTTGCCCGCTTATTCGAAAATATAGTAAATTTTTATCGGGTTCGTAGCTTTTGTTGCGTAAATTTAAACTTAATGAGGTTTACCACACAAACATTCAAAGGTAATTTTTTATTGTATTTCTTGTATCAAAACTCACTTTTTATATGTTTTGGTTGGTATTAGCACGTGTAGCTCCTTACTTACATTTTATTACCATTAACTATCTATTTTACATGAAAATAAAGTTAAAACGTAATTTCCGTTTAATAAAAGCCAATATTTAAAAGTTGAAGCCCAAGAGGATCCCTAGTAGGGAAAATCAAACCCAATAAGCTTGAAATGGAGGAATTTTAGTTAAGATCACCTACTTAGGGTGATTTGTCCTCAGGTTCGTATAGTTTTGTATAGGTTCGTCAGGTTCGTTTTGAAGAGTTGCCTGAAACTAATTGATTTTTAAATATTTTGAATCATGCTAAAAAGCTAATTCTTCTGGTAAATTTACTTTTAGCCAATTTCTGTTTCTTAGATTTTCGGTTACCGTTAACACATGCCGCTCGTTACTTGTAGTATTTTAGCAAGAAGTTCTTGACTTCCCTGATATTTCATCGCTTCCTAGCACTCCCGATGTTCTTTATTCTGCGAATGGTTTGTTTCAGTTCCTCGGCCTACGGCTACTCGTATTAAAGACTCCACAAGAGTGTTTCATCTAAAGCACATTGTGATGTATGACAGTGTGATATCACCCGAGCATTACGTTCATTGTACCATACTGAACAATAAGGTGTACAGATGAAACTCAATGCATACTCTAAACACAGCTTCATTTTGGTAAGAAATTCATTTTTTGAAAGGAGACTGAAAAAACAAATCAACACACAGATAGGATACAATGGGGGAGGATTAGAGGGGCCCTAAATTTTGGACTTTGAGCTTGAATAGCTTGACTGCCAAAAAAGGAACTACCAAATATATTGCCTACCAAAAATATTGAAAAACATTCGACTCGTAATGGACCTTTTATAGGACATAATAAACAAAATTACGTTTTAATTTGCAGTCCAATTCTATAAGAAGTAGAATAATATTACTAAAATCAGACTTTATTTTCATATTTTCAGTTAATGATTATGTCCCAAGTAATGCTCTGAATCTAATGACCATGTGCCGAAAAATACAACCTGACGTTCTTGGACTATGTGAAACATTCAGACTTCCAGACTTCCGCTCAGATATCCCGGAGTATGTATTTTATTTAGTTCATAGAAAAGAGTCAGCACGAGGAGGATTGAGAATCATAGGCAGCGCGCTAGCGCTGCCTAAGTAAAGAACGATGTGGGCACAATGTGTGTGTTTGTTTTTGTTTTTTTCCATACCCGGGCACTTCGTATCGAAGGAGTTGTCGTATAAACTTCGAAAAGGGCTCATTCGATTGGAAATTGGAGTGGCTAGTGCCCTTTTTAATAGTCGAGAGTAATTGGAGGGCAACTAGCCCCCCCCCACACACCCATCATTCCCCCAAACACATCCAATCAAAATTTTGATATAGCCATGTTGTTCAGCGTAGTTAATTTCCACATTGAAAATATTTTTTTGAGGAGGACACTCCCCCAAAACCCTCAGGGTAAGGGTTTTAAGTCATGCCCTGGGGGCATATAAGGTTTTAATAGAAGGTGGTGTCGTAGAAACTTCAAAACAGGCTCGTTCGATTGGAAATTCGAAGGGATAGTGCCCTTTTTAATAGTCGAATGTGATTGGACGGCACTTAGCCCCCCCCCCACGCCCATCATTCCCCCAAACACATCAAATCTAAATTTTGGAAACGGCTATTTTGGTCTGCGTAGGCTAGTTTATTTTCAAATAGAGAATATGTTATTGAGAAGGAAACTCCTCCACAACCCTTAGGTCAAAGGTTTTGAGTTATGCCTTGGGACATATAAGGTTTTTTTTTATGGAAGGTGATGTCGTAAAAACTTACAAAATGGTTTAATCGATTTGGAATTCAAAGGGCTACTGCCATTTTCATTAGTCAAAAGTGTTTGGAGGGCAACTAGCCCCCCCCCCCCCCACGCCCATCATTCCCTCAAAAACATCAAATCAAAATTTTGAGATAGCCATTTTGTCCAGCGTAGTTTATTTCCCAATAGAAAATATGTTTTTGATGAGGACACTCCCCCACAACCCTTAGGTCAAAGGTTTTAAGTTATTCCCTGGGGCATATAAGGTTTTTATAGAAGGCGTTGTCGTAGAAATTTCAAAACAGGCTCATTTGATTGGAAATTCAATGGGCTAGTGCCCTTTTTAATAGTCAAAAGTGATCGGAGGGCAACTAGCCCTCTCCCCCACGCCCATCATTCCCCCAAACACATCCAATCAAAATTTTGAGATTGCCATTTTGTTAAGCGTAGTTGACTTCTAGATAGAAAATATGCTTTTGAGGAGGACACTCCCCCACAACCCTCAGGGCAAAGGTTTTAAGTTATGCCCTGGGGGCATATAAGGTTTTCATAGAAGGCGTTGTCGTAGAAACTTCAAAAAAGTCTCATTCGATTAGAAATTCAAAGGTCTAGTGCCCTTTTTAATAGTCGAAAGTGTTTGGAGAGTAACTATCCCCCCCCACGCCCATCATTCCCCCAAACACGTCTAATCAACATTTTGAGATAGCCATTTTGCTCAGCGTAGTTGATTTCCAGATAGAAAATATGTTTTTGAGAAGGATACTCCCCCAAAGCCCTCAGGGCAAGTGTTTTAAATTTTTCCCTGGGGGCATATAATGTTTTTATAGAAGGCGTTGTCGTAGAAACTTCAAAAAAAGCTCATTCGATTTGAGATTCAAAGGGCTAGTGCCCTTTTTAATAGTCGAAAGTGATTGGAGGGTAACTAGCCCCCCCCCCCATCCCAAGCCCATTATTCCCCCAAACAGATCCAGTAAAAATTTGAGATAGCCATTTTGTTCAGCGTAGATGATTTCCAGATGGAAAATAGGTTTTTGAGGAGGACACTCCCCCACAGCCTTCAGGGTAAGGGTTAAAAGTTATGCCCTTGGGCCATATAAGGTTTTTATTGAAAAGTTTTGTCGTAGAAACTTGAAAAAGGGCTCATTCGATTTGAAATTCAAAGGGCTAGTACCATTTTTAATAGTCAAAACTGATTAGTGATATTTTTTGTTGTTGTTGTTGTTTAGACCAGGGCACTTCGTATCAAAGGAGTTGTCATGGGAACTTCGAAAGGGGCTCATTCGATTGAAAATAGAAAGGGCTGATGCCTTTTTTAATAGTCGAAAGTGATTGGAGGGCATCTAATCCCCCTTCCACTACCATGCCCACCCTCCCATTTGCCCATTATCTTTAAAAACTAAATGTTGCCTTAAGATTAAATCAAAATGGACTCTGATATTGCTAATTCCAAATAAGGCATCTCAGCAGTATCCCAAGAACGACTGAGGGTATTATGCTCAAACTTTCGGGGCTACTTCTGCTCTTAAAGTTGAACCAAATCAAAATAGCGTAAGTGTATCCAAGCTATCAGAGAAAGTAAACAGATTTTTTTGCGAATGGTATCAAGTTTTCCATTTCAGGTCAACTAGAGGAGGTATGAAACTAATTTAAACAGTACTATTTGTGTCCAGATTTTTAAAAGGGTGTATGTTGTTAAAAATTGCTGAAAATTTTTCTCCGGCATACAAATAGAAGGCCAAATTATAAAGTCTTAAAAACAAAAAGATTTAAAGTATTATTTTCTTTTTCCCTGAAAAGACTATGTCAATATAAAATGCACAGAAATTAATTAAAAAAACTTTTTCCACAAAATAAGTTTTTCAAAGAAAAGTAAAGAACTCTATTAAACCAAAAATGAGCAAAAAAACATAAAGAAAGAAAAACGAGCAAAAAAGGGATTTTTTGTATAGGCCAAATGAAAGTACTGAAAAAAAACACAACAAAGCTAATATTTCGAGAGAACAAACGCCTCTCTTCTTCAGCACGAAACGAAATAATGTATCCAAAAACAAACGCGGAAAGTCAATGTGAAAAGAAACTAAAAACCAAAGAAAAAACAATAAACTTAAAAGATGAATAAAATTCAATAAAAGCCAAAAATTTAAAGCATTAAAACCAAACATCCAACAACCATAAAAGCGAGTTATTCGCCAATATCCGCGATTTGCACAAAATCCAAAAAATTATGAATTGCCATCGACGGGTACTAGCGAACAACTGAGATATGAAAAAGAAAACCCTTATTCACTCAAAACAAAACGAACCAGCAATTAAATAAGTTGGAGAACTATGTCATCTGATTTCGGATTTTAATTAATGCATTTCTTGCAGACACCCTTTGAGACCTAAGGGGTTGTTCACATGTTTGATTATATGACTGGGAAGGTGGTTCAAGGTTCATTTCAGGGATTACTAAAGTATCGGCTTCTCTATTAAGAAAACCGAAATATGACTCGTTTATTCTTAAATCCCCAGAATCTCTGTTCAAAGCTAGACCTAAATGTTGGTATTTATAAATTTCAACAGCTTCTCTGTAGTGCTTGACAATACCTTTGTCATTCGAAATTAGGCTAGCTTGATTAAACAAAATAGTATGGTCTGGTTTTTCAAAAATGTGTTCTGCAAGGGCAGAGTCAAAATTTTCTGTTTTTTTTCCGCTTTTTAAGTGTATTATTAATTGAATTAGAGTGCTGTGTTAATCTATCCGTGAGTCGCTGATCAGTTCTTCCCATGTACCAAAGTTCACCGAAAGAACTGATCAGCGACTAACGGATAGATTAACTCAGCACTCTAGTTCAATTAATAATACACTTAAAAAGCGGAAAAAAACGGAAAATTTTTACTCTGCCCTTGCAGAGCACATTTTAAAAAAACCAGACCATACTATTTTGTTTAATCGAGCTAGCCTAATTTCGCATGACAAAGGTATTGTCCAGCACTACAGATAAGCTGTTGAAATTTATATATACCAGCTTTTAGGTTTAGCTTTGAACAGAGATTCTGGTGATTTAAGAATAAACGAGTCACATTTCGGTTTTCTCAAATGAGAAGCCGATACTTTGGTAATCCCTGAAATAAACCTTGAACCACTTTCCCAGTCATATAATCAAACACATGAACAACCCATTAGGTCTCAAAGGGTGTCTGCAAGAAATGCATTAATTAAAATCCGAAGTCAGATGACATAGTTTTCCAACTTATTTAATTGCGGGTTCGTTTTGTTTTTTGAGTGAATGAATTGTTTTCTTTTATTTCTCAATTGTTTGCTAGTATCAATCGATTGTAGTTCATAATTTTTTGGCATTTTGTGCAAATCGTTGATATTGGCGAATAACTCGCTTTTATGGTTGTTGGTATTTGGTATTAATTCTTTTAATTTTTGGCTTTTATTGAATTTTATTCATCTTTTAAATTTTTGGTTTTTTCTTTGGTTTTTAGTTTCTTTTCATATTGACTTTCCGCGTTTGTTTTTGGATACATTATTTTGTTTCGCTTTGAAGAAGAGAGGTGTTTCTCCTCTCGAAATATTCGCTTTGTTGTGTTTGTTTTTCAGTACTTTCATTTGGCCTATAAAAAACCCCATTTTTGCTCGTTTTTCTTTCTTTATGTGATGTAAGGCCAATGTGGTTTAAGAAATTATCTTAGCAAAAATAAAATAAAAAAATTCAAATGAATGTGCATTGTCAGTTTAATATACATATACTGATATTTAGTAATCAAAATGTTAATATTATTTGATTTATTAAAGTTATAAAAGTAAAAACATTTATATTTTTTCAGTTAAGTGCAAATTTTGTTCTGACCTTGGGAAGGCATAGGAGTTTTGCGCCCAACTTATGTTAATTTCTGCTCGTTTTGAGTTTGACTCGGTTATTTATTGTAATTTCTGTTTGTTTTGGGTTTCACTTATTTATCGATGCTGATTTGTGGTAGTTTCCCGGTTGGTAGATTATTTGATTTTATTTTTGCTCATTTTTTGTTTAATGGAGTTCTTTACTTTTCTTTGAAAAACTTATTTTGTGGAAAGTTTTTTTTTAATTAATATACACAAAGAACGAATACCCAGTCTGTGTTAAAAGCCAGCTGACATGAAATGTAGAACGTCTTTTAGAATCAATTTTTCTTGACATTTAACTTCCTTCACAACGGAACGTAGTCCTTGGTGAAATTTACCAATCACCATCAGGCTGCTTCTTCGTTCATGGGATATTTACTGGAAAACTCCAAGTGCTTGAAAAAAAGAATTATGATGTGGCCATCATTGTCGATTTTAACATCAACCTAGCATATCCCCTAATTATTAGCGCCAAAAAACTTCTCATTCTTATATCTGGACCTAATTTTTACCCATTGACAATTATCCCAACGAAATTAATTGAGATTATGCATTCACAAATAGAAAATATTGTCTCTACTTTGATTCCCCTCTCAACTTCAGCAATCATCAGTGACATGTTAGATCATTCCCCCTTATGTGCCGTCTTCGAAACATCAAAAACAAACAAGGTCTTTCTCAAAAATTAGAAATGATATTCCAATTGTAGATGCGAGTGAAGAAAAACCAAGGAAATAAGAAACAAAAAATGCACCAGACTGCCCGTGGGTTGCCAAAAGTCGAATCAGGTGCATCATTAACAAGGAAAGCCTTTGGGTGGAATACCATAGTCTACAAAGTGTAGTTAGCCTGCCAAATTGTTAAATTTATGAAACTTATAAGAAATGCCTACAGTCTGTTCTGAGAAAGGCTAAAAGGGATTTATTTTATCACAAGCTAGCTGAAAGTGGAGAGGATGGAATGAAAAAGTGTAAAACAATTAAGTCAGTGTTACGGCCGAAGGACCAAAGACCTGAACCCCATCCAAAACTACAGTTTATGGGAAAACAGTAACTGAACCAGCACAACTCACGCAAGAACTTTGCACCATCTTCGCCAAAATCGGAGAAAAAAGGCCAACATAGTACTACCCCTCAATAAATTATACAAGGACTTTCTTACCCCAGTGTGCATTAAGCCGATGGCACTCATTTCTTTGCAGACGGTTGTGTTTCCATCACTCCTCAGGAAAGCAAGAATAGCACCTCTCCACAGAGGTGGTCCTCGGGATGACCCATCTGAATTTATACCGACCTCTATTCTTTCTGTGTTTTCTGAAGTCTTCGAAAAGCCTATGAAAATCCAATTTTAATATTTTCTTGAAGTGAAGGAATTCTTCAACAAACAAAGATTCAGATAAAGACCAGGCCACTCGATGGAAGATGCTCCGATGTCAATAAGCCTATCTATTAAAACGACACTTGACCTGGGACATGTTCCGGTCGCTATTTTGCTTGACATTAAAAACCGCTCGACAGTACGAGTCAGAGGGTCCCTTTAAGTGAACTAGAGCACATTAGAGTTAGAGAAGAGGCACTGGAATGATTCCTATCTTACCTTAGTAATCGATGGGTTTACAGAAGAAAAAATACACTGAATGACACCGTTGCAAACTTCAATTTGCCGCAGGGCTCAGTTCTCGGTGAAGTGTTATTACTGATTCATGTGAATGACCTATGTCGTGTTCTGAACCCTGTATTTAACACTTAAAGCTGCTGCAAACTTTGGTGAGATCTATAAACTTTGAGCAATGAGAGTGGATCTGATGAGCTTGCGGCTTTTGCAGATGACGCTATAGTGGCCTCCTGGGACTCCGACATGTCAAGACACCAGAGTAAACTTGAGATCATCTCAGCAGAAACTTAAGTCTGGATGTCAATCGATTTGCAACAAATCAAAAATCACAACATCAGATTCAACGTATCAGAGAACCCTACTGTAAGGGTTTCAGAATAATATCTACAAAAATGTGGCATTTTGTATTTTTTTTTTTTTTTTTTTGCCAGAAGAAAGATCACGGATGCGTGTTAAATTGTTTGTTTTTTTTTTTTTTTTTTTTTTCCCAGGGGTGATCGTATCGACCCAATGGTCCTAGAATATCGTGGGAGGGCTCGTTCGAACGGAAATAAAAAGTTCTTGTGCCCTTTTTAAGAGACCAAAAAATGGAGGGCAACTAGGCCCCCTCCCACGCTCATTTTTCCCAAGGTCACCCGATCAAAATTTTTAGATAGCCGTTTTGTTCAGCGAAGTCGAAAAATATAAAAACTTTGTCTTTCAGGATAACTTAATCCCCCAGAGTCCCCCGGGGGAAGGGCTGCAAGTTATGAACTTTGCCCAATATTTACATATAGTATTGGTCATTGGGAAGTATACATACCATGGGCGTCAGCAAGAGAGGGTGGCAGGGGGGGGCATGCCCCCTAGAAATTTGGGACTATAAAGTAATTATCCAGAAACTACAGGAAAGAAAGCAGAATAAGGGAAAACTATGAAAAAATGGGTGTTATCCCATTTTTGACTGTCTGCCAATAATATAGGCTCTAATTTGCGACTGAGTGCTCAGTTTCTATTTTCAAAAGAAATCCTTTTATATATGATTTGGTTGGAGTAAAAAAAAAAAAAAAAAAAAAAATATTTATAGTAATGAATGGTAAGTAAATAACGATCCTGGTCAATAATAAAAGTGTAAGAGCCTAACTATTGATAGCATTCAATCAAAGATTCAGATTTTTATGGCGATCCTAAATAAGTATTTGTTTATTAGTGATTAGTGCAGCTATTAGCACACAAGAACGCTCGTATAATTAAAGAAAGCACAAGGAAAACAACTTAATAAGAGTAGAAGGGCCTTATTGAGTCCCATCCCTCACCTCTGCTGCCATCTACAATTTAGTTTAATGCTGACAGGGCACCTAATATGGGCATAGAGTCCCTAGGGAGAAAGATTGCGAAATCGCTCAATGACCTCTTTTTCAAAGGTCGATTTATTTGCTGTTTCTATGTGTAATAACTCCGGGACGAAGGTTGCACATGCGCATTGAATTCTAACGGGAACAATGTTATTGATCTAGGATTCGAGGGGGAAGTGAATTTCCGAGAACTTGATTGCGTAATCGATTGGGAATGTCAAGGTGTTCAGAAATAGGAAATAGTATTTGTTGTTGTTGCTCTCAGCAAATGTTATGAGTTTCCCGGAAACAGTTAGATCACGTGTTTCCTTCTCAGCCAATCAGCGAGTCGGATACATATCCTTTCTCAGCCAATCAGAGGGCTTGCTTACATCTCCTTCTAAGTCAATCAGGGGGGGCGGAAATAATAGAAAAAGAATATTGCAGGTTGGGTTAGTTTAAATTTTTAGTTTATTATTTTATTACCTATTTAGTTTAGATTTTTAGTTTATTTTAAGTTTTTTTTTATTACCTTTATTTTAGTTTAGTTTCAGTTTGGTTTAGTTTAGATTTTTATTTTAGTTTTAGTTTAATGTTTAATTTTATTTTAGAGTTTTAGTTTAGATTTTTAGTTTATTTTAAGTTTATTTATTTTAGTTTTAGATTAGTGTTTAGTTTAGAGTTTTTGTTTAGCTAGAGTTTTACTAAAGAGTTTTAGTTAGAGTTTTAATTTAGCAGTTTAGTTTAGTTTAGTTTAGAATTTTAGTCAGTTTAAAAGTTTAGATCTTAGTTAGTTTAGTAGTTTAGATTTTTAGTTTATTTTAAGTTTATTTATTACCTTTATTTTAGTTTAGTTTCAGTTTGGTTTAGTTTAGATTTTTAGTTTAGTTTTAGTTTAATGTTTAATTTTATTTTAGAGTTTTAGTTTAGATTTTTAGTTTATTTTAAGTTTGTTTATTTTAGTTTTAGATTAGTGTTTAGTTTAGAGTTTTTGTTTAGCTAGAGTTTTACTAAAGAGTTTTAGTTAGAGTTTTAATTTAGCAGTTTAGTTTAGTTTAGTTTAGATTTTTAGTTTAGTTTTAGTTTAATTTTTAGTTTTAGTTTAGATTTTTAGTTTATTTTAAGTTTATTTATTACCTTTATTTTTAGTTTAGTTTAGTTAGCTATGAGCTTAGAGTTTTAGTTAGAGTCATAGCTTAGAGTTTTTGTTAGAGTTCTAGTTTAGTTTAGTTTTAGTTTAGTTTAGATTTTAGTTAGTTTAGCAGTTTTGATTTTTAGTTTAGTTTTAGTTTAATGTTTAGTTTTATTTAAATGTTCTAGTTTAGATTTTCAGTTTAATTTATTTTAGTTTTAGATTAGTCTTTAGTTTTAGTTTAGAATTTTAGTTGGTTTAAAAGTTTAGATCTTAGTTAGTTTAGTAGTTTAGATTTTTAGTTTATTTTAAGTTTATTTATTACCTTTATTTTAGTTTAGTTTCAGTTTGGTTTAGTTTAGATTTTTAGCTTAGTTTTAGTTTAATGTTTAATTTTATTTTAGAGTTTTAGTTTAGATTTTAGTTTATTTTAAGTTTATTTATTTTAGTTTTAGATTAGTGTTTAGTTTAGAGTTTTTGCTTAGCTAGAGTTTTACTAAAGAGTTTTAGTTAGAGTTTTAATTTAGCAGTTTAGTTTAGTTTAGTTTAGATTTTTAGTTTAGTTTTAGTTTAATGTTTAGTTTTAGTTTAGATTTTTAGTCTATTTTAAGTTTATTTATTACCTTTATTTTTAGTTTAGTTTAGTTAGCTATGAGCTTAGAGTTTTAGTTAGAGTCATAGATTAGAGTTTTTGTTAGAGTTCTAGTTTAGTTTAGTTTTAGTTTAGTTTAGATTTTATTTAGTTTAGTTTAGTTTAGATTTTTAGTTTAGTTTTAGTTTAATGTTTAGTTTTATTTAAATGTTCTAGTTTAGATTTTCAGTTTAATTTATTTTAGTTTTAGATTAGTGTTTAGTTTTAGTTTAGAATTTTAGTTAGTTTAAAAGTTTATATATTAGTTAGTTTAGTAGTTTAGATTTTTAGTTTATTTTAAGTTTATTTATTACATTTATTTTAGTTTAGTTTCAGTTTGGTTTAGTTTAGATTTTTAGTTTAGTTTTAGTTTAATGTTTAATTATATTTTAGAGTTTTAGTTTAGATTTTAGTTTATTTTAAGTTTATTTATTTTAGTTTTAGATTAGTGTTTAGTTTAGAGTTTTTGTTTAGCTAGAGTTTTACTAAAGAGTTTTAGTTAGAGTTTTAATTTAGCAGTTTAGTTTAGTTTAGTTTAGATTTTTAGTTTAGTTTTAGTTTAATGTTTAGTTTTAGTTTAGATTTTAGTTTATTTTAAGTTTATTTATTACCTTTATTTTTAGTTTAGTTTAGTTAGCTATGAGCTTAGAGTTTTAGTTAGAGTCATAGCTTAGATTTTTTGTTAGAGTTCTAGTTTAGTTTAGTTTTGGTTTAGTTTAGATTTTAGTTAGTTTAGTAGTTTTGATTTTTAGTTTAGTTTTAGTTTCATGTTTAGTTTTATTTTAATGCTCTAGTTTAGATTTTCAGTTTAATTTATTTTAGTTTTAGATTAGTGTTTAGTTTTAGTTTAGAATTTTAGTTAGTTTAAAAGTTTATATCTTAGTTACTTTAGTAGTTTAGATTTTTAGTTTATTTTAAGTTTATTTATTACATATATTTCTAGTTTAGTCTTAGCTATTTTAGTTTTAGTATAGAGTTTTAGTTTAGCTAGAGTTTTTGTTAGAGTTATAGTTTAGATTTTTAGTTAGTTTAGTTTAGTTTTAGTTTAGTTTAGATGTTTAGTTAGTTTAGTAGTTTAGAGTTTAGTTTTATTTAGTTATAATCATTAAATTTTTATTGAGTTTATTAGTTTAGTTTTAGTTTAGTTTAGATTTTTAGTTTAGTTCTAATTTAGTTTTAGTTTAGTGTTGTAATTTATATTTTTAGTTAAAGTTTGAATTTAGCAGTTTAGTTTAGTTTTAGTTTAGTTTTAGTTTAATTTTTATTTTTATTTTAGATTTTTATTTAGATTTTAAGTTTAATTTATTTTATTTTTAGATTAGTGTTCAGTTTTAGTTTAAAATTTAGTTTTATTTTAGAGTTTTAGCTAGATTTTCAGTTAGTTTAGTAGTTTAGATTTTAGTTAGTTTTAGTGTAGAATTTTTAGTTAGTTTAATAGTTTAGATTTTAGTTAGTTCAGTAGTTTAGATTTAGTTAGTTTAGTAGTCTAGTTTTTTTAGTTTAGTATTAGTTATTTTAGTTTTAGTTTAGAATTTTAGTTTAGCTAGAGTTTTAGTTAGAGTTATAGTTTAGATTTTTACTTCGTTTAGTTTAGTTCTAGTTAAGTTTTGGTTTAGTGTTCAGTTTTAGTTTAGAGTTTTAGTTAGTTTAAAAGTTTAGAGTTTAGTTTTAGTTTTGTAGTTAAGTTTAGTTTTAGTTTACGTTTAGTTTTATTTTCGATTTTTATTTAGATGATCATTTTAATTTAGTTTAGTTTTAGATTAGTCTTTATTTTTATTGTAGAATTTTTTGTTATTTTAGTATTTTATATTTTAGTTAGTTTAGTATTTAGATTTTAGTTAGTTTAGTTTTAGTTTAGAGTTTTAGTTTAGCTAGAGTTTTTGTTAGAGTTTTAGTTTAGATTTTTAGTTTATTTTAAGTTTATTTATTTTAGTTTTAGATTAGTGTTTAGTTTAGAGTTTTTGTTTAGCTAGAGTTTTACTAAAGAGTTTGAGTTAGAGTTTTAATTTAGCAGTTTAGTTTAGTTTATTTTAGATTTTTAGTTTAGTTTTAGTTTAATGTTTAGTTTTAGTTTAGATTTTTAGTTTATTTTAATTTTATTTATTACCTTTATTTTTAGTTTAGTTTAGTTAGCTATGAGCTTAGAGTTTTAGTTAGAGTCATAGCTTAGAGTTTTTGTTAGAGTTCTAGTTTAGTTTAGTTTTAGTTCAGTTTAGATTTTAGTTAGTTTAGTAGTTTTGATTTTTAGTTTAGTTTTAGTTTAATGTTTAGTTTTATTTTAATGTTCTAGTTTAGATTTTCAGTTTAATTTATTTTAGTTTTAGATTAGTGTTTAGTTTTAGTTTAGAATTTTAGTTAGTTTAAAAGTTTAGATATTAGTTAGTTTAGTAGTTTAGATTTTTAGTTTATTTTAAGTTTATTTATTACCTTTATTTCAGTTTAGTTTCAGTTTGGTTTAGTTTAGATTTTTAGTTTAGTTTTAGTTTAATGTTTAATTTTATTTTAGAGTTTTAGTTTAGATTTTAGTTTATTTTAAGTTTATTTATTTTAGTTTTAGATTAGTGTTTAGTTTAGAGTTTTTGTTTATCTAGAGTTTTACTAAAGAGTTTTAGTTAGAGTTTTAATTTAGCAGTTAAGTTTAGTTTAGTTTAGATTTTTAGTTTAGTTTTAGTTTAATGTTTAGTTTTAGTTTAGATTTTAGTTTATTTTAAGTTTATTTATTACCTTTATTTTTATTTTAGTTTAGTTAGCTATGAGCTTAGAGTTTTAGTTAGAGTCATAGCTTAGAGTTTTTGTTAGAGTTCTAGTTTAGTTTAGTTTTAGTTTAGTTTAGATTTTAGTTAGTTTAGTAGTTTTGATTTTTAGTTTAGTTTTAGTTTAACGTTTAGTTTTATTTTAATGCTATAGTTTAGATTTTCAGTTTAATTTATTTTAGTTTTAGATTAGTGTTTAGTTTTAGTTTAGAATTTTAGTTAGTTGAAAAGTTTAGATCTTAGTTAGTTTAGTAGTTTAGATTTTTAGTTTATTTTAAGTTTATTTATTCACTTTATTTCTAGTTTAATCGTAGCTAGTTTAGTTTTAGTTTAGAGTTTTTGTTTAGCTAGAGTTTTTGTTAGAGTTTTAGTTTAGATTTTTAGTTCGTTTAGTTTAATTTTAGTTTAGTTTAGATTTTTAGTTAGTTTAGTATTTTGGAGTTTAGAGTTTAGTTTTAGTTAGTTAGACAGTTTAAATTTTTAGTTAGTTTAGTAGTTTAGTTTTAGTTTAGTTTAGATTTTTAGTTTAGTTCTAGTTTAGTTTTAGTTTAGTGTTATAATTTATATTTTTAGTTAGAGTTTTAATTTAGCAGTTTATTTTAGTTTTAGTTTATTTTTAGTTTAATGTTTAGTTTTATTTTAGATTTTTAGTTAGATTTTCAGTTTAATTTATTTTAGTTTTAGATTAGTGTTTAGTTTTATTTTAACGTTTAGTTTTATTTTAGAGTTTTAGCTAGATTTTCAGTTAGTTTAGTAGTTTAGATTTTAGTTAGTTTTAGTGTAGAATTTTTAGTTAGTTTAGTAGTTTAGATTTTAGTTAGTTTATTAGTTTAGATTTATTTATTTTATTATTTTAGTTTTTTAGTTTAGTATTAGTTAGTTTAGTTTTAGTTTAGAATTTTAGTTTAGCTAGAGTTTTAGTTAGAGTTATAGTTTAGGTTTTTAGTTCGTTTAGTTTAGTTCTAGTTTAGTTTTAGTTTAGTGTTCAGTTTTAGTTTAGAATTTTAGTTAGTTTAAAAGTTTAGAGTTTAGTTTTAGTTTAGTAGTTAAGTTTAGTTTTAGTTTACGTTTAGTTTTAATTTAGAATTTTAGTTAGATTCTCAGTTTAATTTAGTTTAGTTTTAGATTAGTGTTTATTTTTAGTGTAGAATTTTTTGTTAGTTTAGTAGTTTAGATCTTAGTTAGTTTAGTAGTTAGATTTTAGTTTGTTTAGTTTTAGTTTAGTTTTTGTTTAGCTAGAGTTTTTGTCAGAGTTCTAGTTGAGATTTTTAGTTCCTTTAGTTTAGTTTTAGTTTAGTTTAGATTTTTAGTTAGTTTAGTAGTTTAGAGTTTAGAGTTTAACTAGAGTTTTTGTTAGAGTTAGACAGTTTAAATTTTAGTTAGTTTAGTAGTTTAGTTTTAGTTTAGTTTAGTTTAGTTCTAGTTTAGTTTTAGTTTAGTGTTATAATTTATATTTTTAGTTAGAGTTTTAATTTAGCAGTTTAGTTTAGTTTAGTTTTAGTTTAATGTTTAGTTTTCTTTTAGATTTTTAGTTAGATTTTCAGTTTAATTTATTTTAGTTTTAGATTAGTGTTTAGTTTTAGTTTAACGTTTAGTTTTATTTTAGAGTTTTAGCTAGATTTTCAGTTAGTTTAGTAGTTTAGATTTTAGTTAGTTTTAGTGTAGAATTTTTAGTTAGTTTAATAGTTTAGATTTTAGTTAGTTTATTAGTTTAGATTTAGTTAGTTTAGTAGTTTAGTTTTTTGTTTAGTATTAGTTAGTTTAGTTTTAGTTTAGAATTTTAGTTTAGCTAGAGTTTTAGTTAGAGTTATAGTTTAGATTTTTAGTACGTTTAGTTTAGTTCTAGTTTAGTTTTAGTTTAGTGTTCAGTTTTAGTTTAGAATTTTAGTTAGTTTAAAAGTTTAGAGTTTAGTTTTAGTTTAGTAGTTAAGTTTAGTTTTAGTTTACGTTTAATTTTATTTTAGAGTTTTAGTTAGATGCTCAGTTTAATTTAGTTTAGTTTTAGATTAGTGTTTATTTTTAGTGTAGAATTTTTATTTAGTTTAGTAGTTTATATTTTAGTTATTTTAGTAGTTAGATTTTAGCTAGTTTAGTTTTCGTTTAGAGTTTTAGTATATATAGAGTTTTTGTTATAGTTTTAGTTTAGATTTTTAGTTCGTTTAGTTTAATTTTAGTTTAGTTTAGATTTTTAGTTATTTTAGTAGTTTAGAGTTTATAGTTTAGTTTTATTTAGTTATACAGTTTAAATTTTTATTTAGTTTAGTAGTTTAGTTTTAGTTTATTTTAGATTTTTAGTTTAGTTCTAGTTTAGTTTTAGTTTAGTGTTATAATTTATATTTTTAGTTAGAGTTTTAATTTAGCAGTTTAGTTTAGTTTTAGTTTAATTTTAGTTTAATGTTTAGTTTTCTTTTAGATTTTTAAGTTAGATTTTCAGTTTAATTTATTTTAGTTTTAGATTAGTGTTTAGTTTTAGTTTAACGTTTAGTTTTATTTTAGAGTTTTAGCAAGATTTTTAGTTAGTTTAGTAGTTTAGATTTTAGTTAGTTTTAGTGTAGAATTTTTAGTTAGTTTAGTAGTTTAGATTTTAGTTAGTTTATTAGTTTAGATTTAGTTAGTTTAGTAGTTTAGTTTTTTAGTTTAGTATTAGTTAGTTTAGTTTTAGTTTTCCCCGACATTGAGGGTCCACACAGAAATGATCTGAAGGGTGTTTTAAATTGATACATGCTGTTGACAACAGTCGGACTCTGACTAACTATAAATCATATGTGCCCAATGAATAAGTAGTAATTTTCCCGTAGATCTATCTATTCAAGAACAACAAAAACAATATTTCATGGCAACATTTATTACAGCAATATGATAACACTTGTTCAACATGAACAATGATAACACTTGTTCAACAAGAACCAGACAAAATTTCATGGTCAACATGAAAACTCTATTTGTTCAACATGAACAATGATAACACTTTTTGTCTTTAAAGACTTTTGTCCATCTACAGCACTTTTCTGTACAACACTTTTCTGTACAATACCTTTGTCCATCTACAACACTTTTCTGTACAATACTTTTTGTACAACAACAACCTCTTTTAAAGCACTTATTTTCTTTAAAAACTTTTATTTACAAAAAAAAAAAAAAAAAAAAACACTTTTCTATACAACAACAACAACAGAAAACACTTGAAAATACACTTGGAACTAGCACAGTTGAACATTACAGTGTATTTAAAGGTGGGATTCCCCCACCCCCGGGGACCGGTCGCGGGAAGGCCCCCCCCCCCCGGGCGCCGCGATGGAAAAACAATAGTTGTCGTCACTGCTACTAAACTAAAAAACTAAACTACTAAACTAACAAAAAATTCTACACTAAAAATAAACACTAATCTAAAACTAAACTAAATTAAACTGAGAATCTAACTAAAACTCTAAAATAAAAATAAACGTAATCTAAAACTAAACTTAACTACTAAACTAAAACTAAACTATAAACTTTTAAACTAACTAAAATTCTAAACTAAAACTGAACACTAAACTAAAACTAAACTAGAACTAAACTAAACGAACTAAAAATCTAAACTATAACTCTAACTAAAACTCTAGCTAAACTAAAATTCTAAACTAAAACTAAACTAACTAATACTAAACTAAAAAACTAAACTACTAAACTAACTAAATCTAAACTAATAAACTAACTAAAATCTAAACTATTAAACTAACTAAAAATTCTACACTAAAACTAACTAAAATCAAAACTACTAAACTAACTGAAAATCTAGATAAAACTCTAAAATAAAACTAAACTTTAAACTAAAACTAAACACTAATCTAAAAATAAAATAAATTAAACTTAGAATGTAACTAAAAATCTAAAAGAAAACTAAACATTAAACTAAAACTAAACTAAAACTAAACTAAACTGTTAAATTAAAACTCTAACAAAAAATATAAATTACAAAACTAAACTAAAACTAAACTATAACTAAACTAAAAATCTAAACTAAACTAAACTACTAAGCTAACTAAAAATTTAAACTGTCAAACTAACTAAAACTAAACTCTAAACTCTAAACTACTAAACTAACTAAAAATCTAAACTAAACTAAAACTAAACTAAACGAACTAAAAATCTAAACTAAAACTCTAAAAAAAACTCTAGCTAAACTAAAACTCTATACTAAAACTAAACTAACTAAAATATAACTACTAACCTAACTAAAATCTAAACTATTAAACTAACAAAAAATTCTACACTAAAAATAAACACTAATCTAAAACTAAACTAAATTAAACTGAGAATCTAACTAAAACTCTAAAATAAAACTAAACGTAAACTAAAACTAAACTTAACTACTAAACTATAACTAAACTCTAAACTTTTAAACTAACTAAAATTCTAAACTAAAACTGAACACTAAACTAAAACTAAACTAGAACTAAACTAAACGAACTAAAAATCTAAACTATAACTCTAACTAAAACTCTAGCTAAACTAAAATTCTAAATTAAAACTAAACTAACTAATACTAAACTAAAAAACTAAACTACTAAACTAACTAAATCTAAACTAATAAACTAACTAAAATCTAAACTACTAAACTAACTAAAAATTCTACACTAAAACTAACTAAAATCCAAACTACTAAACTAACTGAAAATCTAGCTAAAACTCAAAAATAAAACTAAACGTTAAACTAAATCTAAACACTAATCTAAAACTAAAATAAATTAAACTGAAAATCTAACTAAAAATCTAAAAGAAAACTAAACATTAAACTAAAACTAAACTAAAACTAAACTAAACTGCTAAATTCAAACCCTAACAAAAAATATAAATTACAACACTAAACTAAAACTAAACTAGAACTAAACTAAAAATATAAACTAAACTAAAACTAAACTACTAAACTAACTAAAAATTTAAACTGTCTAACTAACTAAAACTAAACTCTAAACTACTAAACTAACTAAACATCTAAACTAAACTAAAAATAAACTAAACTAACTAAAAATCTAAACTAAAACTCTAACAAAAACTCTTTCTAAACAAAAACTCTATACTAAAAATAAACTAGCTAAGACTAAACTAGGAATATAGGAAATAAACAAACTGAAAATAAACTAAAAATCTAAACTACTAAACTAACTAAGATCTAAACTTTTAAACTAACTAAAATTCTAAACTAAAACTAAAAAATAATCTAAAACTAAAATAAATTAAACTTAAAATCTAAACTAGAGCATTAAAATAAAACTAAACATTAAACTAAAACTAAACTAAAAATCAAAACTAATAAACTAACTAAAATCTAAACTAAACTAAAACTAAACTAAACTAGAACTCTAACAAAAACTCTAAGCTCATAGCTAACTAAACTAAACTAAAAATAAAGGTAATAAATAAACTTAAAATAAACTAAAATCTAAACTAAAACTAAACATTAAACTAAAACTAAACTAAAATCTAAACTAAACTAAACTAAACTGCTAAATTAAAACTCTAACTAAAACTCTTTAGTAAAACTCTAGCTAAACAAAAACTCTAAACTAAACACTAATCTAAAACTAAAATAAATAAACTTAAAATAAAATAAAATCTAAACTAAAACTCTAAAATAAAATCAAACATTAAACTAAAACTAAACTAAACCAAACTGAAACTAAACTAAAATAAAGGTAATAAATAAACTTAAAATAAACTAAAAATCTAAACTACTAAACTAACTAAGATCTAGACTTTTAAACTAACTAAAATTCTAAACTAAAACTAAACACTAATCTAAAACTAAAATAAATTAAACTGAAAATGTAAACTAGAACATTTAAATAAAACTAAACATTAAACTAAAACTAAACTAAAAATCAAAACTACTAAACTAACTAAAATCTAAACTAAACTAAAACTAAACTAAACTATAACTCTAACAAAAACTCTAAGCTATGACTCTAACTAAAACTCTAAGCTCATATCTAACTAAACTAAACTAAAAATAAAGGTAATAAATAAACTTAAAATAAACTAAAAATCTAAACTAAAACTAAACATTAAACTAAAACTAAACTAAAAATCTAAACTAAACTAAACTAAACTGCTAAATTAAAACTCTAACTAAAACCCTTTAGTAAAACTCTAGCTAAACAAAAACTCTAAACTAAACACTAATCTAAAACTAAAATAAATAAACTTAAAATAAACTAAAAATCTAAACTAAAACTCTAACAAAAACTCTAGCTAAACTAAAACTCTAAACTAAAACTAAACTAACTAAAATCTAACTACTAAACTAACTAAGATCTAAACTACTAAACTAACAAAAAATTCTACACTAAAAATAAACACTAATCTAAAACTAAAATAAATTAAACTGAGAATCTAACTAAAACTCTAAAATAAAACTAAACGTAAACTAAAACTAAACTTAACTACTAAACTAAAACTAAACTCTAAACTTTTAAACTAACTAAAATTCTAAACTAAAACTGAACACTAAACTAAAACTAAACTAGAACTAAACTAAACTAACTAAAAATATAAAATATAACTCTAACTAAAACTCTAGCTAAACTAAAATTCTAAACTGAAACTAAACTAACTAATACTAAACTAAAAAACTAAACTACTAAACTAACTAAATCTAAACTAATAAACTAACTAAAATCTAAACTACTAAACTATCTAAAAATTCTACACTAAAACTAACTAAAATCTAAACTACTAAACTAACTGAAAATCTAGCTAAAACTCTAAAATAAAACTAAACTTTAAACTAAAACTGAACACTAATCTAAAACTAAAATAAATTAAACTGATAATCTAACTAAAAATCTAAAAGAAAACTAAACATTAAACTAAAACTAAACTAAAACTAAACTAAGCTGCTAAATTAAAACTCTAACTAAAAATATAAATTACAACACTAAACTAAAACTAAATTAGAACTAAACTAAAAATCTAAACTAAACTAAAACTAAACTACTAAACTCACTAAAAATTTAAAGTGTCTAACTAACTAAAACTAAACTCTAAACTAAACTAAAAATGTAAACTAAACTAAAACTAAAATAAACGAACTAAAAATCTAAACTATAACTCTAACAAAAACTCTAGCTAAACAAAAACTCTAAACTAAAACTAAACTAGCTAAGATTAAACTAGGAATAAAGTGAATAAATAAACTTAAAATAAACTAAAAATCTAAACTACTAAACTAACTAAGATCTAAACTTTTAAACTAACTAAAATTCTAAACTAAAACTAAACAATAATCTAAAAATAAAATAAATTAAACTGAAAATCTAAACTAGAAAATTAAAATAAAACTAAACATTAAACTAAAACTAAAATAAAAATCAAAACTACTAAACTAATTAAAATCTAAACTAAACTAAAACTAAACTAAACTAGAACTCTAACAAAAACTCTAAGCTATGACTCTAACTAAAACTCTAAGCTCATAGCTAACTAAACTAAACTAAAAATAAATGTAATAAATAAACTTAAAATAAACTAAAAATCTAAACTAAAACTAAACATTAAACTAAAACTAAACTAAAAATCTAAACTAAACTAAACTGCTAAATTAAAACTCTAACTAAAACTCTTTAGTAAAACTCTAGCTAAACGAAAACTCTAAACTAAACACTAATCTAAAACTAAAATAAATAAACTTAAAATAAACTAAAATCTAAACTAAAACTCCAAAATATAATTAAACATTAAACTAAAACTAAACTAAAAATCTAAACTAAACCAAACTGAAACTAAACTAAAATAAAGGTAATAAATAAACTTAAAATAAACTAAAAATCTAAACTACTAAACTAACTAAGATCTAAACTTTTAAACCAACTAAAATTCTAAACTAAAACTAAACACTAATCTAAAACTAAAATAAATTAAACTGAAAATCTAAACTAGAACATTTAAATAAAACTAAACATTAAACTAAAACTAAACTAAAAATCAAAACTACTAAACTAACTAAAATCTAAACTAAACTAAAACTAAACTAAACTAGAACTCTAACAAAAACTCTAAGCTATGACTCTAACTAAAACTCTAACCTCATAGCTAACTAAACTAAACTAAAAATAAAGGTAATAAATAAACTTAAAATAAACTAAAAATCTAAACTAAAACTAAACATTAAACTAAAACTAAACTAAAAATCTAAACTAAACTAAACTAAACTGCTAAATTAAAACTCTAACTCAAAACTCTTTAGTAAAACTCTAGCTAAACAAAAACTCTAAACTAAACACTAATCTAAAACTAAAATAAATAAACTTAAAATAAACTAAAATCTAAACTAAAACTCTAAAATAAAATTAAACATTAAACTAAAACTAAACTAAAAATATAAACTAAACCAAACTGAAACTAAACTAAAATAAAGGTAATAAATAAAATTAAAATAAACTAAAAATATAAACTACTAAACTAACTAAGATCTAAACTTTTAAACTAACTAAAATTCTAAACTAAAACTAAACACTAATCTAAAACTAAAATAAATTAAACTGAAAATCTAAACTAGAGCATTAAAATAAAACTAAACATTAAACTAAAACTAAACTAAAAATCAAAACTACTAAACTAACTAAAATCTAAACTAAACTAAAACTAAACTAAACTAGAACTCTAACAAAACTCTAAGCTATGACTCTAACTAAAACTCTAACCTCATAGCTAACTAAACTAAACTAAAAATAAAGGTAATAAATAAACTTAAAATAAACTAAAAATCTAAACTAAAACTAAACATTAAACTAAAACTAAACTAAAAATCTAAACTAAACTAAACTAAACTGCTAAATTAAAACTCTAACTAAAACTCTTTAGTAAAACTCTAGCTAAACAAAAACTCTAAACTAAACACTAATCTAAAACTAAAATATATAAACTTAAAATAAACTAAAAATCTAAACTAAAACTCTAAAATAAAATTAAACATTAAACTAAAACTAAACTAAAAATCTAAACTAAACCAAACTGAAACTAAACTAAAATAAAGTTAATAAAAAAAAACTTAAAATAAACTAAAAATCTAAACTAAATAGGTAATAAAATAATAAACTAAAAATCTAAACTAACCCAACCTGCAATACTCTTTTTCTAATATTTCCGCCCCCCCCCTGATTGGCTTAGACGGCGTTGTAAGCAAGCCCTCTGATTGGCTGAGACCGGATATGTATCCGACTCGCTGATTGGCTGAGAAGGAAACACGTGATCTAACTGTTTCCGGGAAACTCATAACATTTGCTGAGAGCAACAACAACAAATACTATTTCCTATTTCTGAACACCTTGACATTCCCAATCGATTACGCAATCAAGTTCTCGGAAATTCACTTCCCCCTCGAATCCTAGATCAATAACATTGTTCCCGTTAGAATTCAATGCGCATGTGCAACCTTCTTCCCGGAGTTATTACACATAGAAACAGCAAATAAATCGACCTTGGAAAAAGAGGTCATTGAGCGATTACGCAATCTTTATCCCTAGGGACTCTATGCCCATATTAGGTGCCCTGTCAGCATTAAACTAAATTGTAGATGGCAGCAGAGGTGAGGGATGGGACTCAATAAGGTCCTTCTACTAATAAGAGGCAATTTCGGTAAAAATATGCCGTCAACTTTTGCTTGCATTGCAAGAGTACCCATGAGCTGACATATGAAGCCACTATAATCAGAAATGTTTCCCCTGAATGGAATGGTGGGATGTTTTGTATTTTCCCCTTGAACAGATCAGTTTTTTATGTTTTATTATCGTTTAGTTTTTTTCCCAGGAGTGACTGTATTTATCTAGTTGTCACTTTGAAAAATATTTAATTTTTTACACTTCTGAAGTATTACGGTGTCAAATATATTGGTTTTTGGTATTCTAAAAATGTTGAATGAACAATTTATATTTGATTTTCTTCATTTTAGTTTTAATGTTTTACATTGAACAAACTACTTTGATAATGCGTTACTTTTTATAAACGGAGTCTAAAGGCATCAAATATCTTGGTGTTTGATAACCAAGTTCAAAACTGTCGATATTGTTAGATAATATTCGTCCAACGTTTCGGCATTGTTCAACAGAACTGAATGCTGGGAGTGTATATCTTAGTTTTTGTAAGCAGGCTATTGTTTTGTGTATTTTTTTTTTAATTAATTACTTTTTTTCATTTTTATATACTTTTACTTTAATTGACTTATTTTTTTCATTGCCTTTACAGAAATGTTTGTCTATGAGCTTCATTAAATAAAAAACACAAGTTATTTCAACTGAAAGTAAGGAGCAACATAAAGTGAAGAGAAATTATTCTGTATACTTATTCTGTCTTCAACACCTCGCTTTTCAACCCCTCTAGACAAAAAAAAATAAATAAACACGTATCGTGATGTGTCTTCTGACAAAAAGAGCCAAATTGCACATTTTTGTATATTGGAGCATGAAACTTTTACAGTAAGGTTCTCTGGTACGCTAAATTTGATGGTGTGATTTACACTAAAATTCCTTGCATTTTAGGGGGATGCTTCTCTCCTATTTCAAAAATCAGGGAAATTTTCTCAGGCTCGTAACTTTTGATGTGTAACACTAAACTTGACTTGATAAATTTCATATATTTAGGATCAGCACAGTAAGCTGATTTTCTTTCTGCATCTATTAAAATTCTGTTCTTTAGAATGTTGGTTAGTATAGAGCCGACTAGCTCCTTACTTACAGTTTGTTACCACAAGCTGTTTGATGGGCTACTCCAAGCAATCGAAATCGAAAGCTTACGGAGGGTTAAGTGCTTTGTTGCATTGTTTTTTTGTGTTGTTTTTCTTTTTATAAGCCCGTATATGATTAAAAAAGGAAGTAAATTCTTATACTTAGCGGAACAAATGATGGAAAATTCCTTGGAGTAGAGGCAGGGGCTATCAGGAGCTTTCTTTTTATCGAAATTTAAATAAGATTATTTTTATGTTCCCAATTTTGAAACATTTTTAATTTTTTCTTGATGCGAAGGTGGTATTGACCCCCTAGCCCACCTGTCGGCGTCTATGGTAATTGTCCCTAAAAAAAACATTTGTCAGAAGAACTCATCCTGAAAACCATGGAAAGAATGACCTCTAATTCATATTTGATATTTCATAACCTTTCCCTAAATAAATATTTGGAAGGTAGCAATTTTTCAGGGATGATTGACATTTTCGATTCATTTTTGTAGAATATTAATTTTGAATATAAAAAGGGGGGTTGAAGGAATGAGGAGTGGCCTCTCTCACATTTAAGAGAGCCTTGGATCAAGCGGTTCGTAATAACAAATTGTAAATCAAGTTCCACGAATCTCAATAAAAACCCGAACTGTAAAAAGGGACTTTGATAAAAATACATGTAACAACCACATTTGTTATTTTTCTAACTCTAAATATATAAAATGTAATTATCTTAAAGTTGTTCATCATAAGCTATCAGCAAATTAAAATATGCATAAATTTAGATTAGGAATTAAACTACCCTAATAAGGGGTGGGGCCTTGATGGAACTTATGAAACAAAATTGGACATGTATGAAAACCCAAAAGCAGATAACCACAAAATATTTAGCTTCTTACTCTTCCATAGAAGAATGGTCACAACTGTGACCAGTCCATAGTTGGTATTCCTAGACTGAAAGATAAAAAGAGGCTGAATTTCGCAAATACAGATCTAGTGTCCTTTTTAGGTAGAAAGAAAAAATAATTCATATCGTAGGCAATTGCCACATTCTAGCATTTTGTTTCGCTACAGTAACTTTGGCCCCAACAGGACAAAAATATACTTTGCAATAGTTCTGAAACTATTGTTTTATTCTGTCTCCTATTCCTAGAGGCAATGCTGGATTTTAGTATACTTCTAAAAGTAAATATACTGTATGAGGTCTATGAAATTAAATAGCAAGATTAAAACTTAAAACAAAAGAAAATTGGTTTGCACACACCAGGGAGCCTGTCCCTTCCTCAACCCTCCCCCCCACTTTTATATTAAAATTTTACTTTTTGTCAAAAACACTTTAAAAAGAACAACTCAAGCAGAATTCCACTCGTATATATTTTCAGCATAGCAATTTAGCTTAAAAGCTCAGGGGTTAAGAAAGGGCACCACGCCCTCAGCCCTTGTATAGGGAATAATTTGTGTTCACTTTATAACCACCTCTACTTTTATAATACAAGCTTGTTTTTTAATTTAGTTTGTAAAGCTCAGATCATAGTCAGGCTCAAAGCTAAGTTTAAATAGTAACTATGCTGAAGTCAGACTTTCACAAACATATCTAATTATATCGCACTGGCAACACTAATCAGGAGCCGAAACGAAAAGAGGATGTCAATTATATTGACAGCAATATGTTAGGCAGAGGAAAGCCTAATCTTCATGGGGCTTGTTAGCTTAATTAATTTTCGTTTCTAAAAACCACTAAGATCCGTAGACAGTATGGAACTACGACTCTAATGCAAGAACAAAAGCCTGATGGAAAGATTCGTTGATTAAGAGTCACTGTCGAAAACCTGACGAGTTCCTAAAATTATTTTCAATCATTTAGGCCAAAATTATATATCCTATTAAAGGGTATTTTTAAAGCAAAGAAACAATGCATGACTTTGAACTTCTTATTTTCTATAACTAAAATTGGAACTTTTTTGTAGTATCCATTACAAAGATATATTGAGGCCGTTTCCCAGAAAAGCTAGTCAATTCCTTAGTTCCAATTTGTTACTAGGTTGCAGCTATCACTGTAACCGAACATTTACCTACACAATTAGGCTAATGCACGGGAATAAAGACAAAATACCTTTAAAATCCCATATGATGCGGAAAAAACACGATTACCGTTGTTTTATCATAGACAGCAACCACTCCTTATGGGAAGGGTTAACGTAGTGACTTCAGAGGGTGCTTATATGATTATTAATTGTAAGTTCTAGCACCCTTTTTAAGAGTCATAAGTAATTGAACGGTGGCTAGCACCCCTCCCATTCCCATTTTTTCTCTTCTCCCCACCCACAGAGACATCTGATCAAAATTTTAAGACAGCCATTTTGTTCAGCATGGTTAACAAGCCCAACAGCTATGCTGCTGGGGATAAAATGACCCCTCACAGCCCTTTGGGTAAGGGTTGCAAGTTGTGAAATTTGTCGATCAAAACATATACGATTTACTCTTGGGAAAGGCAGGCATGTTTGACTCTGGGTCTCCAAAAAGGCTAGAAAGGTTAAGGTGAACCATTCGGGGATGTTTAGGGATGTTGAACTAAATCAAAATAAACTATGTGCAACTATGTTGTCCAAAGGGGGTGTCAGCCTTATTTTAGGACAGCTATTAGTATTAAGTTGAAACTTTCAGGGCATATTGACGGGTATATTGAACTAACAAAAAGCACTATGTGCAAACTGCTATTACTACTACTACTACTACTACTACTACTGTCACTGCTACTGCTACTACTACTAGCAATAATAATAATAATAGTATCAATAATTATAATAATACTGCTACAATGCAAAAAATAAATTGGATTTTCATCAATATTTTCTGCCGAAACTTAAATCAGAAACAAAAAAATCTAATTTTTTATTGAAATCTTTCTTTTTGTTGGAATTCCAACAAATTATTGATATTCTTAAGATCTATAGAATTTTTAGTAGAAAAAATGTAATTATCGACGTAAAGAGGTTTTATTAATCAACATGGCCTTGATTTTAACAAAAGGTGGATATTTCTTGAATATTATACTGAACTTGACTATAGTGCCATTTCAAGTAATATGTTCAATTGGATTCCAAATCGAATGTTAGAATTATCATTGAAACAAGCAGAAACTAATAAAAAAAATTTGTTTAAGAGATTATATAAAATTAAGGAATATATGTTTACTTAGAACTGAATTGAAATTATGCGTCTACGAAGAGCATACACAAAACTTTTGTACAAACATTAAATTTGCATAAAAATTTTATTGGCGTTTTTTTTTATTATACATTTTGGTGCGAGTTTCTGTAGTTAAAAATTTTTAAATCTGCAAAACTAATCTTAAGAACACTAATGCTTAAAATATGTTACCGTCTGAATCCAATTTTTTCTAATTAATAGCAAAAATTCTTACGTGAGAGCAGCAGCTCTAATTTTCACCATGAACACCTAAGGCGAGAACAACTAAGCTTTTCAAAAATATTTGTTGCTTTTATGTGCCATGAATTTGTTGCTAACAATAAATAACTTACTTCCCAAAACAAGAAAGGTTCTAAAGAATAGCGTACGTTTCAACTTCACTTAAAAATACTGCACATTAATAGCATAAATAATGCTTCCGAAACTGACTAAAATTTAACTCCAGTTTGGCACAGAATTAATTTAGGTAAGGGCAAATTTAGCTAGAAAATATCGTATTTCAAAATAAACAACCCATAGTTTCTTTTCGAAGATTCATTATGGCGCATATATGTTGAATTAAATTTCAAAAATGAAGTTTAGGCCTTAGTATCCGAATACAGTAAAAGTACCGTTATTTTGTATTGGAAATATCATTTCGGTTTCCAGCTTGCATACTAGTGAGTGATGACAATGGTGGTGAGTTGATATGAAGATGCTTTCGCTTGCTTACCGCTGTTGTCATCAAATCGTCTATAGTGTAATTGTTTCAACCAGTGCTAGGCATGCTAGTATTTTCCAAGACTGATTTAAAATCTTTTTATTCTTTTGATGTTCGACTACGATGTTCCATTGAAATTTTTAAAATCTGTTTATTAACAATAAGACTTCATGGAAATTTTGTTGAGTTTCAAAAATTGTAGAGATGATTGTCAAATGACACTAGTCCTCTACTATTTGTAACCAAATCCGATATCAAATCAGCTAGATCTTAAGTATTGCCTTGAATTATAATCTAATTCTTTGTATCATCAGTTTGAACGTGTTGACTTTCCATGAGATATGACAAGATCTCATGGAAAAAAAGACAAGGGCTGCCTTTAGTTACCAGAGTAGTTACTTTTGCAAAAACTGTTCCAGTTATATCAGCCGAAGGCGAACGAATACTTAGCAAAATGAAAATCGTCAAGAACAGATTAAGGACGACTCTGGGAAACGATCGACTTG
This sequence comes from Artemia sp. Qi Xiang Cuo, assembly GCF_049724085.1. Taxonomy (NCBI): domain Eukaryota; kingdom Metazoa; phylum Arthropoda; class Branchiopoda; order Anostraca; family Artemiidae; genus Artemia; species Artemia sp. Qi Xiang Cuo. The sequence goes on from NC_142794.1 coordinate 60,572,273, forward strand.
ACCATCTTATACTCATGATTCAGAATAAGACCTGCTGTAAAAAATTGAACTAAGTCTACTTGTAGAAAAGTGGAAAGTTGAAAAACTGCGTAGACTTAAAGTTTAGCTTTTTTTTCTGTATCTAAATTTTTCTTTTATAACTGAGTTATCTCTCTACGATAGATGACAATCTTCCGCTGGTAATAAAGATTATTTGGAACCCTTGCATTATATGGGCCTGTCACGAAAACGGGTCACGAAAAACCCGTTTTTGACAGGTTAATTCAAGACACTGCTATAAAGTAATGGAATGCATAACGTGGTTTTCATTGCGTATACGATTTTTAAACTGTTGTCTTTTGGAGTTTAAGGGGGGAAAGGTATATAGGTTAGGTTACGTATTTAATATATGCAATGCCTTACCCGTCACCCCCCTAATGTGCAAATATATAGCCCAAGTTTGTTTCTAAACTATTATATATTCATCCTATTTTATTTTATTTCATTAGAATTAACCAAACTTGTCTTTTTAGAAATGCCCATATCATGCAACAGTGACATATCCAGTGGGAATTTATTAAGATTCAGTCAGACACAGACGCTACTACCAACTCAAAAGTAGTATATTAGAGTCTGATGTAGGCGAATTAGGTTATTACCAAAGTATCACTTCGGTGAATCGGTTTATTTTTAGAGTTAGAGATATATGAAGTGGGAAGTTATCAAGATTAAGTCAGACACAGATACTACTACCGGCTAAAAAAAAGTATACTAGAGTCTGAAATAGGTGAATTAGGTTTCTACCAAAGTCTGAGAGAGAGGAATTGGATAACACATATGAAATGGGAATTTATCAAGTTTCAGTCAAACACAGACACTAATATCAGCTTAAAAGTGGAATTCTGGAGTCGGAAATAGGTGAATTAGGTTTTCACCAAAGTCTGAGAGAGATGAATCGAATTCTTTTTAGAGTTTGGAACACACGAGGTTGGAATTTATTAACATTTAATCAAGAGAAACACTACTATCAACTGAATTGAGGTATACTAGAGTCTAAAACAGGTGAATTAGGTTTTTACCAAAGTCTGATAGAGGTGAATTGGATTGTTTTTAGAGTTAGAGATGTATGAAGTGGGAATTAATCAAGATTCAGTCAGACACAGACACTACTACCAACTCAAAAGTAGTATATTAGAGTCTGATGTAGGTGAATTAGGTTATTACCAAAGTATCACTTGGATTAATCGGATTATTTTTAGAGTTACAGACATATGAAGTGGGAAGTTATCAAGATTAAGTCAGACACAGATACTACTACCAGCTCAAAGTGATATACTAGTGTCTGAAAAAAGGTGAATTAGGTTTTTACCAAAGTCTGAAAAAGATGAATCGGATTATTTTAAGAGTTAGAGGCATATCAAGTAGGAATCTATCAAGATTCTTTAAGACACAAATACTACTACGAGCTCACAAATGCTTTACTAACGTCTGAAATAGATAAATTAGGTTTTTACCAAAGACTGAGAGAGATGGATCAGATTCTTTTTACAGTTGGAGACATATGAAGTGGGAATTTATAAAATTTCAGTCAGCTCACAAGTGGTATAATAGAGTCTGAACTTGGTGAATTAAGTTTTTACCAAATTCTGAGAGACATAAATTTGATTTCTTTAGAGTTTGAGAGATATTGAGTGTGAATTTATCAATAATCACTCAGACACAGCCACTACTACCGGCTCACGAGTGGTACAAGTGGCTCACAAGTTTTTTTTTTCACTTAAAATTTTTTTTAACTTTTTTTCATGTCTTAGGGGGGCATCTTTTTTCGGTGGATGAGAGTTTTTCAGAATTCACACACATGATATTTATCCAAAGAAGAGAAAACCATAAAATTTATCCAAAGTCAGTCGGACACAGACAATGCTCTCACAAGTGGTATACTAGAGTCTGAATTAGGTGGACAAGGTTTTTACCAAAATCTGAGAGAGATGAAACGGATTCTTTTTAGAATAAGTGAGATGTGAAGTGAATATTTATCAAGATTCAGTCAGAAACAGACACTACTACCAGCTCACAAGTGGTATACTAGAGTCTGAAATATGTGAATTAGGTTTTTACCAAAGTCTAAGAGAGATTAATCGGATTCTTTTTAGAGTTAGAAACATATGAAGTAGGGATTTATCAAGATTCAGTCAGACACAGGCACTACTAACAACTCACAAGTGGTTTGTTAAAGTCTGAAACAGGTGAACCAGATTTTTACCAAATTCTGAGAAAGATGAATCGAAATCTTTTTAAAGTTAGAGACACATGCAGTGCAAATTTATCAAGATTCAGTCAGACACACATATTACTACCAGCTCACAAGTGATATGCCAGAGTCTATAATAGGTGAATTAGGTTTTTACCAAAGACCGAGAGAGATGAAGCGGATTCACTTAGAGTTAAAAATATATGAAGTGGGAATTTATAAAGATTCAGTCAGACACAGGCACTAATAACAACTCACAGGTGGTATGTTAGAGTCTGAAACAGGTGAAACAGGTTTTTACCAAATTCTGAGAGAGATGAATCGAAATCTTTTTAGATTTAGAGACATATGTATTGCAAATTTATCAAGATTCAGTCAGACACACACACAACTACCAGCTCAAAAGTGATATACTAGAGTCTATAATAGGTGAATTAGGTTTTTACCAAAGTCTGAGAGAGATAAAGCGGATTCATTTAGAGTTAGAGACATATGAAGTGGGAATTTGTCAAGATTCAGTCAGACACAGACACTACTACCAGCTAAAAATAATATACTAGAGTCTGAAATAGGTGAATTAGGTTCCTACCGAAGTCTGAGAGAGAGAAATCGGATTATTTTTTAGAGTTAGAGACACATTAAGTAGGAAAATATCAAGATTCAGTCAGACACAGACACTACTACCAGCTAACAAGTGGTATATTAGAGTTTGAAATAGATGAATTAGGTTTTTACCAAAGTCTGAGAGAGATGAATCAGACTTTTTTTAGAGTTAGAGACATATGAAGCGAGAATTTATCAAGATTCAGTCAGACACAGACACTACTACCAGCTCGAAAGTGCTATACTAGAGTCTGAAATAAGTAAATTAGGCTTTTACAAAAGTAATTAATAAAGATTCAGTCAGACACAGACACTGCTAACAGCTCACAAGGAGTACACTAGAGTCTGAAATAGGTGAATTCGGTTCTTACCGAAGTCTCAGAGAGATGAATCGGATTCTGTCTAGAGTTAGAGCAAATGAAGTGGGAAGCTATTAAGATTCAGTCAGACAGAGACACTACTACCAGCTCACAAGTGGTATACTAGAGTGTGAAATAATTGAATTAACTTTTTGCAAAAGTCTGAGAGAGATGAATCGGATTCTTTTCACAGTTAGAGACATATGAAGTGGGAATTCATCAAGTTTCAGTCACACACAGACACCACTACCACCTCACAAGTGGTATACTAGTCTATAATAGGTGAATTAGGTTTTTACCAAAGCCTGAAAGAGATTAATCGGATTCTTTTTAGAGTTAGAGACAAATGAAGTGGGAATTTATCAAGATTCAGTGAGACACAGACATTACTACCAGCTCACAAGTGATATGCTAGAGTCTGAAATAGTTTAATTAAGTTTTTGTAAAAGTCTGAGAGATGAATCGGATTCTTTTTAGATTAAAAGACACATAAAGTGGGAATTTATCAAGATTCAGTGAGGTACACACACCACTGCCACCTCACAAGTGGTATACAAGAGTTTGAAATAGTAAATTAGGTTTTTGCCAAAGCTTGAGAGAGATGAATCGGCTTCTTTTTAGATTTAGAGACATATGAAGTGGGAATTTATTACGATTCAGTCAGACAGAGACACCAAAAGCAGCTTACAATTGGTTTACTAGAGTCTGAAATAGGTAAATTAGGGTTTTACCTTAGTCTGAGAGAGATGAATCAGATTCTTTTTAGAGTTAGAAACATAGGAAGTGGGAACTTGTCTACATTCAGTTAGACACAGACACTATTACCAGCTCACAAGTGGTAAATTAGAGTCTGAACTTGGTGAATTAAGTTTTTACCAAATTCTGAGAGAGATGAATCAAAATCATTTTAGAGTTCAGACATAAGAATTGGGAGTTTATTAAGATTCGAACAGACTTTGGTAAAATACTTTGGTCAGACTTCGGGAGTTTATCTCTTTCAGACTTTGTTAACAAAAAAAACCTAATTCACCTATTTCAGACTCTAGTACATGACTATTGAGTTGGTAGTATTGCCCGTGTCTGACTGTCTGTGTCTGACTGAATCTTGATAAATTCCCACTTCATATGTCTCTAACTCTAAAAATAATCCTATTCATCTCTCTCAGACTTAGGTAAAGTCCAATTTACCTATTGCAGACTCTAGTATAGCGCTTGTGAGCTGGTTGTTTTGTCTTTGTCTCATTAAATCTTGAAAAATTCCCACTTCATAAGTTTCTAACTCTAAAAATAATCCGATTCATCTCATCTGAGACTTTGATAAAAACCTATTTCATCTATTTCAGACTCAAGGTATACCACTTGTGGGCTGGAAGTAGTGTCTGTGTCTGACTGAAACTTGATAAATTCTTATGTCATGTGTCTCTAACTTTAAAAAGTTTTTATTGCGCTTTAATCTGGATATGGTAAAAATCTATTTTATTTGTTCTAGACTAAAGCATACAAATTTTGAGCTTGTAAAAGTGCCCTTGGCTGAGTGAATATTCACCAATCACCACTTCAAATGTTTTAAACTCTAAAAAGCATCCAATTCATCTCTCTCAGAATTTGGTAAGAACCTAATTAACCTATTTCAGACTCTAGTATACCACTTGTGAGCTGATAGTAGTGTCCGTGTCTGACTCAAGCTTGATAAATTCCCTATTAGAATATCTCTAGCTCTAAACAGAACCCAATTCATCTCTCTCAGACTTTGGTAAAAACCTAATTCACCTATTGCAGACTCTAGTATACCACTTGTAACCTGGTAGTAGTTTCTATGTCTGACTGAATCTTGATGAATTCTCACTTCATATGTCTCTAACTCTAAAAGGAATCCACTTCATCTTTTCAGACTTTGGTAAAAACCTAATTCACACATTTCAGACTCTAGTATACCACTTTTGAGCAGGTAGTAGTGCCTATGTCTGACTGAATCTTGATAAATTTGCACTGGATATGTCTTTAATTCTAAAAATCTTTCGAGCCACATCTCTCAGAGTTTGGTAAAAACCTAATTCACCTATTTCTGACTCTAGTATACCACTTGTGAGGTGGTAGTAGTGTCTGTGTATGACTGAATCCTGATAAATTTCCACTTCATATGTCTCTAACTCTAAAAACAATCCGATTCATCTCTCTCAGACTTTGGTAAAAATCTAATTATCCTATTTCAGACTCTAGTATATCACTTGTGAGCTTGTAGTGCTGTCTGTATCTGATTGAATCTTGATAAATTACCACTTCACGTGTCTCTAACTTTAAAAAGAATCCAATTCATCATCTCTTATTCACCTATTTCAGACTCTAGTATACCACTTGTGAGTCGCTAGTAGTGTATGTGTCTGACTGAATCTTGATAAATTCACACTTCATATGTCTCTAACTCTAAAAAGAATCCGCTTCATCTCTCTCAGACTTTGGCAAAAACCTAATTCACCCATTTTGGACTCTAGTATACCACTTTTGAACAGGTAGTAGTGTCTGTGTCTGACTGAATCTCGATAAATTTGCACTGCATATGTCTCTAACTCTAAAAAGAATTCGATTCATCTCTGTCAGAATTTGGAAAAAAACTAATTCACCTATTTCAGACTCTAGTATACCACTTCTGAGGTGGTAGTAGTGTCTGTGTCTGACTGAATCTTGATAAATTTCCACTTCATATGTCTCTAACTCTAAAAAGAATCCGCTTCATCTCTCTCAGACTTTGGTAAAAACCTAATTATCCTATTTCAGACTCTACTATACCACTTTTGAACAGGTAGTATTGGCTATGTCTGACTGAATCTTGATAAATTCTCACTTCAAATGTCTCTAACTCTAAAAATACTCCAATTCCTCTCTGTCAGAGTTTGGAAAAAAACTAATTCACTCGTTTCAGACTCTAGTATACCACTTCTGAGGTGGTAGTAGTGTCTGTGTATGACTGAAACATTATTAATTCCCCCTTCAAATGTCTCTAACCTTGAAAAGAGTTCGATTCATTGACTTCGACTAAGGTGAAAATCTAATTAACCTATTTCAGACTCTAGTATACCACTTGTGAGTGGCTAGTGGTGTCTGTTTCTGACTGAATCTTGATAAATTCCCACTTCATATATCTCTAACTCGAAAAAGAATCCTATTCATAATTTCTTATTCATCTAATTCAGACTCTAGTATACCACTTGTGAGCGTAGTGTCTGTTTCTGACTGAATCTTGATAAATTCTCAATTCAAATGTCTCTAACTCTAAAAAGAATCCGCTTAATCTCTCTCAGACTTTGGTAAAAACATAATTCAGCTATTTTGGACTCCAGTATACCATTTTTGAGCAGGTAGTAGTGTCTGTGTCTAACCGAATTTTGGTAAATTTGTACTTCATATGTCTCTAACTTTTAAAGATTTCGATTCATCTCTCTCAGAAGTCCGTAAGAACCTAATTCACCTATTTCAGAATCTAGCATACCTCTTGAGAGTTGATTGTAATGTCTGTGTTTGACCGAATCTTGATAAATTTCCACTTCATATGTGTGTTACTCTAATAAGAATCCGATTCATTTCTCTCAGACTTTGGTAAAAACATAATTCACCTATTTCAGACTTTAGTATACCCTTTTTGATCTGATAGTAGTGTCAGTATCTTACTGAATCCTGATAGATTTCCACTACATATGTCTCTAACTCTAAAAATACTCAAATTCCTCTCTCTCTCAGACTTTGGTAAAAACCTAATTCACCTATTTCAGACTCTAGTTTACCACTTGTGAGCCGGTAGTAGTGTCCGTGTCTTACTGAATCTTGTTAAATTTCCAATTCGAATGTCTATAGCTCTAAACAGAACCCAATTCATCTCTCTCAGACTTTGGTAAAAACCTAATTCACCTATTGCAGACTCTAGTATACCACTTGTGAGCTAGTAGTAGCTTCTATGTCTGATTGAGCCTTTATAAATTATCACTTCATGTGTTTCTATCACTAAAAAGAAACACGATTAACCTCCCTCAGACATTGGCAAAACCTTTATTCACCCATTTCAGACTCTAGTATACCACTTTTGAACAGGTAGTAGTGTCTATGTCTGACTGAATCTTGATAAGTTTGCACTGGATATGTCTCTAACTCTAAAAAAATTTCAATTCATCTCTTTCAGAATTTGGTAAAAACCTAATTCACCAATTCAGACTCTAGTATACCACTTCTGAGGTGGTAGTAGTGTCTGTGTATGACTGAATTATGATAAATTTCCACTTCATATGTCTCTTACTCTAAAAAGAATCCGATTCATCTCTCTCAGACTTTGGTAAAAATCTAATTCACCTATTTCAGACACTAGTATATCATTTGCGAGCGGCTAGTGATTTCTGTTTCTGACTGAATCTTGATGAATTCCCATTTCACATGTTTCTAACCCTAAAAAGAATCTGATCCGTCCCTCTCAGACTTTGGTAAACACCTCATTCATCTATTTCAGACTCTAGTATACAACTTGTGACCTGGTAGTAGTGTCTGTGTCTGACTGATTCTTGATAAATTCCCACTTTGTATCTCTAACTTTAAAAATATTTCCATTCATCGCTCTCAGACTTTGGTAAGAACCCACTTCACCTACTTCAGACTCTAATACACCACTTTTGAGCTGGTAGTAGTTTCTGTGTCTGACCGAGTCTATACAAATTCCCACTTCATATGTTTCTAACTCTTAAAAGAATCCGATTCAGCTGTCTCAGAGTTTGGTAAAAACCTAATTTACCTATTTCAGGCTCTAGTATACGACTTGTGAGCTAATAGTAGTGTCTGTGTCTGACTGAATCTTGATACACTCCCACTTCATGTGTCTAACTTTAAGAAGTATCCGATTCATCTCTCTCAGACTTTGGTAAAAACTTTATTCACCTATTTTAGACTCTAGTATACCACTTGTGAGCTGGTAGTAGTGTCTGTGTCTGACTGAATCTTGATGAATATCATGGTTTTCTCTTCTTTAGAAAAATGTTATGTATGAATTCTGAAACATTGTCACCCACACAAAAAAAATCCCTCCCCCTCCCCCTAAGACCTAAAAAAAGTTGAAAAAAATTCCAAGTTAAAAAAAAAGTAAAAAAATGTCATTAAAAACATTATTTATCTAATAGTAAAAATCATGATTAACATATATTTATCATCTTCATTTTGTATTTCGAAAATATAACAAGTGAAGTTATTTTGTTATAAGTATATTTAATGTCATTTTAGTACATGAAAAAATAAAAAAGTAGAAAAAATTTCAAGTTAAAAAAAAATATTCTAAGTCAAAAAAATTGGGAGGGCAAAAAGTTGGGGGTAGGGGTATTGAGGTTCCTTTGGAGGTTTGACATTTATGATCGTAAGTTCCCTCTAAAAAATGCCATAGCAATTGATATTGATTCATTGGGGAATACAAGATCGCCGGTTTACTTTACCCAAGCGCGTGTCATAAGAAAAAAAGGGGTATTATATTTGTCACTTTTTGATTCATTAAAATTCAGTTCGTTTTACAAAATTGGTCCGGTTTACTTTACCCAAACGCGTGTCATAATACCAGTTTCATTCAACCCAAATAAAAAATTCATTCCATATAATTTTAATGGGATTACTAAATATTAAGTATTGTAATAACTGGTTATTCCTCTTATTCAATGAAGCTTGAAATTATTTATATCACGTCCAGACAGGTATATGTAAATGAGATAGCGGCTATACCACGCTAATTATGAATCTCTTGTACTATGCTCATGTAAGTAGGTCATTCGGTAATGAGGTTTAAGGTATATTTTTTAGAGCCTCATGCGTAAAGCTAGTGACACTGCTGCCTATAAGACTAGGAACCTTTTCAAATACCCTTCCAATAGCTCACAGATATTTTTCATGATATTTTATTGGCCTTATTTGGACCAAAATCGCTGTTTTGCGGTAGAAAATGCAAAAAATTGGCATTTTGCTTTGGCGTGATCATCTTTGTTAGTTAAAAAGCCACTAGATCTTTAAATTTTCTTTTTAATGAGCCCTCCTTTAACCATCTACAACTACTGGTTCTATATGACCCACCCTCTCCCTCTCCCCAAAAAATGAACAGTAAACAACACAAAAAGAAGCATACGTTACGATCTTTCTTTGGAAAAAGAAAATTTATATTTTTGCAGACAATAGTCTTAGGGTGCTCATTCATGCTGTATAATTCTCAATAAGATGGCATTTCTTTTGGGGAACGTTTTTTAAGTCCATTTTTCTGATACTAATAACTTTTGATGGAGTACAATTAAAATCAATAAATTTGCGTATTTAAAATTAACATAAATTGAGGATTTTGTCGAAGGATATAGTGTGCCAGCTTCTATTGGCGAGTGCTGCACTTTAGTTAGTTGGTTACTACAAAATTATTTACTAAGGAACAGTGCACACTGCGAACCAGTGCGCACTGTTCAATGGTACCGCCGCCTCGTGTGTATGTCGAATAACACCCAGAACAGGTTGTGTTTGACTTCAACCCCATCTTGCATGGATGGAACCAATCCAGGGGACACCTCCCCCCCCCCCACTAGGTGGATAGACACAGCCAAAAAAAATATTTTGCCCAAGCCCACCTTCCAGTGAAGGAAGCCACGAGCCTGGCTAGTGATAGATCAACCTGGAGGCACCTGGTCTCATCGTTCTCTACGCCGAGCCCCTGGCAATTGCCTCCAGCAAGTAAGTAAGTATACAACATTGCATCCATATGCTTTATAGGGGAAGCTACGTGGATCATCCTCTATAAAAAGATTTGTTCGAAGAAGTAAGAAGTTCTCTTTGGGTCTTCGAGGCATTTCAAAAGTGAGTAGAAGGGTGATTGAACATTACCGAAGTCAACAGACGTATCCAAGATAACAAAATTATTCACTCGTTTTCGTAGCTAGTTTCCCAAGCTGTGATAATGGCACACTGTGATAATGACTGGGATAATGATGTACTTTACTTGCGTTTAATCAACAAGTTGTCCTAGGACTATTTGAAGCTCTAAATGATTTTTCACGATAACGTTTTTCATTAAGCCTTTAACCAAGCAACTTTGACAGTGGACTAGGCGACAACATTAATTTTCTGTTAATAAATAAATTTTTTTTTCGACAATAATAGATTTTTCCTGGATGCGTTAACCAAACGCTTTATATTTATCTGATTAACAGTGTCTTTTCTTGCTTTGAATTATTTTATTTTTCCATTCTCCTTCAAATTTTAAGGTACTTAACATAAAACCTTTGGAAATTACTGGAGCCGATTTCTGAGGGAATTTTAGTTTATAATGCTAATATGATTTTACACAGTAAGATTTCTAAGTAACTTACAATTTCTTGGATTTTTTATGCATAAAACCAAATCTGCGACTCGACCAGACCCCAGGCTTGAATTTATTACGCAATGAACACTGTGCTAGAAATTATAACCATAAGGCATGACAATTGCTATATAACAAGGTTTATAGATGTCGTTGCTGATGATGTTACCGATAATCTGTAATGAGCGACAAAAAAACTTCCAATGAAAAATGACCCAAAAATAACTTATCCGAAAAGGCAATTTAACTTTAAATAAACCTGAGGAATACTGACCTGACCAAGAAACTGGTTGCACCCCTACTAAATGATACTAGTCCATCAAATTCAGTGATAAATACCCCAGCTTTCATAGAATATTTAGTCCTGATGCTAAAGCAACATAGATCTTTAGTGGAAAATGCAACATATTTATTTTCCTATTATCGCTTTTTCGGAATAATGATAGCAAAAGAAAATCTTTTCACTTATGCACCGAAAGGCTAGACAGAGTTGGCGCTTATATGGTGTCCTTTTCTTAGCGTAAGCGTGCTGACACAAACTAAATTAGTTCAAAGAAAACCAAATGCTTTCTCGATGATTATTTCAAAATTGATAAGCATGGAAGATTCCACAAAAATATGCGTTAGTTTAACTGAAATACGATGGAATGAGTATAAACCTCATTAACAGGTATATAATCAGGAGCCATTTCGAGGGCAGGGGGAGTCAACTTCTTCATTCCATTCAAAAATTAGATATACTATATGAAGAAAATCATAAGCAACTATCGAAATAATCAACCTTTAGAGGGACCTTGGCATAAACCGTCTCCCCTCTCCAAGGAGGTCGCTCTTCAATGAACATTTTCCACCCGTCATTATTGAAATCTATCAGGTTTGATTTTTTGTAATTAAAAAGTCAACGTGAGAAACGCCACATATGAGCCTTAACCTAAACAAAACTTTCAGTACCAAAATTTGGCATAACATACAGCCGATTTAAACAAAACAACGTCTATCCAGCCCTTCATTTTCATGTTTTCTTTTTTGAAAAGCTTCCTCAGCAAAATCACTTGGTGAAAGAACAGATAACAGAAAAACTGAACTGAAATCTTGTGCTTACAAGTCAGCATAAATATTAAGCTGAGCGAAAGACAAAGGAGTTGGAGAAGATAAAATATAAAAGTTGGCCTTCTAAAAAATTCAAACAATATTATCTTGTTTTCAAATTCATTATAAGGCGTTAATAATTAGTCCCCCTCCCTCCATCCCTTTCTATAAAATGCCAACAATGGAGCACAAATGCGGACTTTTGTGTCTACAATATCCCAGTAAAACTTTTACAAAATGATGTATTCATTTACCTTGAACAATAGGACTCCAAAGCTTCGCACTAATAAAAATTCCTATTCGCCAGAGGCTGCCCACAATTTGAATAGAACCTGATATACATATTGAACCAAGTAAGCTTGCCGTTCAAAGAGGTAATTCAGAACTAGCAAGAACTTTAAAGACTGCAGTTGAAACTGTGCGTTATTGCTCGACAGAACAGATATAATGGTTTCATAACTAATCCAAGTACTCTGTCATTACATAAACAGGGATTGACTGGAGGCCAAAATTCAAGTTCTAAATACCATTTAAAAGGCCACTACTATAGATTCTGAGAATCTACAACCCTCATATAAGAATGCATCAAACATTTCTTAATTCTTAAAATTTTAACCTGACTATTACTTAGTTTACAGGCACCTTGGGGGTGCTACCATTTCATCTAACCGTCACAAGCACTAAACGTCATTTCGTCGACAAGTAAAATCCGTCAGATCATCGACACGTCAGGACAACGACAGTCACAATCGCTAGCCGTCCGAACATCGACACGTCATAACATCTAAAAAACATTTAGATGTTATGACGTGTCGATGTTATGACTGTCGACGTTCTGACGGTTAGTGGTTCTGATAAATTTTCGTTATGAAAAATTTTTTAGATGTCTTGACTTCTCGATGTTATGACTGTCAACGTTCTGACGGTTAGTGGTTCTGACGGATTTTCGTTATGAAAAAAAATTGATGTAATGACGTGTCGATGTTATGATTGTCGAAGTTCTGACGGGTAGTGATTGTGACTGTCGATTAACTGACGTGTCGATGTTATGACTATCGACGTTCGGACGGGTAGCGATTATGACTGTCGATGAACTGACGTGTCGATGATCTTACGGATAGCGTTTGTGACTGTCGTTGTCCTGATGTGTCGATGTTCTGACAGATTTTTATCGATTTTATGACGGATTTTGTCGATTTCCTGACGGTAGTGGTCCTGACGTGTCAATGTCCTGGCACGTTCCCCCTCTCACATATCAATTTTATAAACTGGGCCTGAGAATGCTCTGAAATTGACGAAGCTTACCCCCACGCATGGCAAGGAAAGTGTAGGAAAACAAATAATCTCCCACAGAAACGGTTAATTACTCACTACTGTAGCCTTGTTTTATGCTCAATTCCCACAATAATAGGGGTCGGCACCGTTTCTGTTTTTGGCTAAAACAGAAACGGTAAAAAAAACGGCAATTAAAAAATGGTACAGAAACAAATTCTAACAGAAAGGGAGAGAGAAAAAAACAGAATTCTATTTCTTTTTTTCCATTCTTAACAAAAAACAGAAACGGCCTGTTTTTTTCTTTCTTTTTTTTAACGGTCCTTTTAACAGATATTTCCACTTTTTTCAGTTTTTTAGGTTTATGAAAGTAAAATGAACATTGACAAACACTGATTAATAAAAAAGGTCAAATATAAAAAAGACCAAACATTCCCCAAAAACAGACCAAACAGACCCCAGTTTGCCCCTCCCCCCCCAGCTGAAAGTTTCTTCCAAAATATTGTCAAAACTAAAATAAATCTGCATAATTCAAGCACCAACAGAAACAGATCTGTTTTTTTAGTTTATATTTATCTTTAAGTACAATGAAGTGCCTTTATAGTACTAAATAGTACCTTTATGGTACCAAATGACTTATTTTTTAGTTTTTACTGTCATTTTCACTTGATTTGTAAAATCAGCACCAACTTTGCCCCCCTCCCCCAGGATTCTGGTGTAATTAAGCCACTGTTTATCACCCCTCCTACCCCCTAACTTGCAAATATATAGTCAAAATTTGCTTCTAAAGTATTTTATTTTCATAATACTTTAGTATATTTCATTAGGACTAACCTAATTTCACTTCTTGAGTGAGGTGGGTATAAAAGATAAGTACCTATTTAGTACAAATTGTATACATCCCATGTGTTTTGTTAGCATTAATTTAATTTTACAGGAACACGAGATGAGACCATAGTGACGCATGGCAAAAATGCTTTTACAATATATAGTTTGGGCTGTACATTAGAGGGTGGGGATAGGGTAAAGTATATAATATATGTATATATATATATATATATATATATATATATATATATATATATATATATATATATATATATATATATATATATATATATATATATATATATATATATATATATATATATATATATATATATATATATATATATATATATATATATATATATATATGTATGATACGGTACATAACAGAAACAATAACGGAACAGAAACAAAAACGGTAATGAAAAAACGGCTACCTGTTTTCTGTTTTTCCGTTTCCTAAAAAAAAAAAAACAGAACAGAAAACGGTGGAGAAAAAAACAGAAACAGAAACGGTGTCGACCCCTACTCCCCCCTCTTGATAAAATAGCCAAAATTTGTGGAAGTGGCATGCGTGCATCCTTGATTCTAACGTTACACCTGTACTATGGAAGCTGAAAAAGCAAGAAATTGGTGTGCAAAGTCTATACCACCAACAAAATCTACTGATTCTAAACTTGGTATATTTTGTATCCAGGTTCCTCAGACGGATGGGAAAATGATGTCCCAAGCTCTCCATTTTTCTTGATTTCAAGGATTTATGCGTTACATTTTATCTCTCATTGGTCAATCAAAAAAATTACACTTGAGAGTCGAATACATCTCAAATCACAAAGTTAAGGATGAGATGCGTTATCAGCGCTGCAGCAGTGTATAATTTTGATTTTTATACACAAATGTGATCTATAATATGGCTCAAGCATCGAAAAATCTTCTCAGCAGAAAAACGAATGAAAAGCAAATAGGTCTCAAGAAACTAAGATGACGCTGGTTAATTTCCCTTTCCAATGGCAACATACATTCACTTTTCGAGTTTAGCTTCGTTTTGCTTTTGACCAAATCGTGAGAAAATCCCCAGGGCATAATGGTCAGTGTTTTAGCTAGCTATAAAACAAAACGTTCGAAGTTTTGCATGCGTAGTAAAACTTGTTTGTCAGTGAAACAGTTTGAAAGCTATTGCTCTGTTAATTTCAAAGCAAGTGTAGAAATTTTCGCCTGAATGCATCTAAATTCAGCTGACAAAGTGCAATAAGTCAGGCTCAGACCTATATTTACATTCACTATTTCAAAAGCACGATCTTTCTCTGTCTAACTATTTCAATTTAAAATGCCAAAGTACCACAACCGTGGGCTGTAATTAAATTTCAGTTCATACACATGAAATTCCAGATTCTAATCTGAACTAAATCCTCGACTAGAGAATGAAGAACAAACAATGTCGTATGATTTTAATCGCGTTAAAGAGGAACAAGTGCCATTAGTTTTAAAAGTGTAAAACTTTAGACGGTTTAGATTTAACCATCAAAATGAATTGGCTTTTGATTAAAATCATCAGAACTCTCAAAATCATAATTTGTAACAAATTTGTAACAAAGAAAGAAAACAATAATTTGTAACAAAGAAAGAAAACAGCGCATTCAAAGCTTTTCTGGCCGCAGGAATGGTTCTTATTCGATTTCTTCAACGATACCTGTTGGTTTTGTCTCTGAAAAACCCCCCATAACTGTATTCATTGTGATGGCTAAAGACTTATTTGCATCCAAAATTTTATTGATGGTGCCCAGTTCATCGCTTCTTGCAGCTATTTTGGATTCAGGAGTCCAGCTGTAATCGTACTCCAGTTTATAAGTGCCAAGATACTCGTGAGGTTGACTGTTGCCCCAATCCTGTAATCAATCACTTCAGTTAGTTAAAATCAAAACAAATAAATCATACAGGAATAAAACAGGATCATGGATAGCAGCAGCAAGACTAGTGAGTTCGAAACATTAACCATTCTCCTCACATATCGTCATTATTTCGCGGTCAACGGGCTCAAACCAAACTAACTGTCGAGAATACCCCTATGTAATTCAAATGAAACATAAATTATCGCTTATTCTCTTATAAAGGAGTAACTAAGGATGAAGCCAGATACTAAAATCTAAAGATCAGGAACAGATCGGATGAAGGGTTCATCTATAATAGTTCATAGGGCTCATGACTCATTCAAGATTTGATGTTTCAGTCACTTTCTGAAAAATTCTGCTTACCTGGCTGTATTACTTACTTTTAAATCACAGAACGTAGATCCAGAAAGCAATTGTTTACCCCTCTTCATACGACGTTCTTAAAATTTAGTGCATCTACACTTCTAATTTCAAACCATAGTGGATGGTATTTTGGCAAAGAAGGAATAGCATATTAATCAAACCCCGATTTCCTCAAATTTAAGCTGAAATACAAAACGAAATTAACTTGTTGCGGACGACTTGAAATACGTCGGGCGTGCGCTACATTTAAATAGATTGGTCAGCAGCAGCCGATCAGAAACAAAACGACATGTTAAATCGGTTAACCTGCGTTTTCCATGGTAGCCTTATGAATGTAATTTATTAACACTGAAAGCTTGCCCATGGTGTTTCATAGCAAAAATCTTTGCAACATCTGATGCTATTATGCAGATATTTGAAGAGTTCCTACGACACTATTACAGGGCAAGCATTCTCCCGCAAGGTGTAACTTAAAAAAAATGAGATCCATCAATGAAACTTCTTCCTTTACAATTCAGTATTACAGTCTTCGTCTCCTAAATTAGTCGGACTAACTTTGTAAACCTCTATAAACCTATAAAATGCTATTTCTTCTATGGAACGAAACTGACATCACAAAATCAAATTTAAAATGTCACTCCATTCTTTAGCTTTTAAATAGCACCGTTTACACCCTTATCTTTCCGAGATTTGCAGCAACATCAATTCATGATTTCATAAAAGTCGATATTTATTTCATTACTGAGGCATGCATCGTAAAAGAAGCAATAAAACGAGAGAAAGAAACTCATCCACATACTCGTCGATAGATAAAAGAGAAACGGCTTGTCATTAAAACTAAATTGGGAATTCCGTCAATTTGAGTACACGCTCACTAAAGGCTCAAATGGTGGAAAATTCAGTATGGTTCAATTACAAACTCAAATCAGTCACTCAAATGCTTTGGAAAAAAGAGATTATGGAACCTACAGTTAAACTGTTTCCCGGTCTTCAACGTTAATACTCTTCATTCAGAGAAAATAATATTTCCAGACTCAGCTTCGTGTCAAAGAGTAACAAATAAAACAAATCTATGTGCCATTGGTGATAAATAAATCAACTCTCTATACTTTTATTCTTACTAAGGACTTCATCTTTTACGGAGAAGAAATTGTCAATGTAACAGCACATTTAATTTCTAAGCAAATAAGGATTTATTACTGACCAGCAGCCTTAAGAACTGATTGAAAAAACAATTAACGTAGCTATCAACCCACCAGTAAAAATGACCTTATTTCCGCGTTTAAACTTCCACCTATTCGTACACAAACTAAACTTAATTTACTTTCTAAATAGAATTGAAAAACCTGTGAATTGAAGAAGTCGAATCCTGTAAGTTTATGTAATATGGTTGAAACTGGCATTCATTTTATCTTTGATTAACCTGTATATTGTAGAAAACAAATTGAAATGATGTGTACAAGTTAGGTGAATACGGAACAAATTTCCGTTCGATTCTATTGCAACTGGTGAGAACACGAATTAGAATCAAAATGAAATATTCAATAAATTTTTTTGTTCAGACCCATAAGCTACATTTTTTAATTACGATACTCATTTTGTTTATGTGTTGACTTTTAATTTTGTTTCTCCTTCTTTTACACCATTTTGTATTTTTGGTTTCCCTTATCTCTTTTTTTGCCTTTTCTTCCTTTTTGTTGATCTTGTTTGTTTAAAATAGCAATAAGCGGTAAAAAAAAAAAAAGATTTTTCAGAACCATTTCTGGCACATAGGGTGTCAAATTGACTTTTCAGTTGTTAGGTCTCTTACAGGGACAAATGTTAAGCCTCTTGCCTAACCTTGTCGCAATGGGGATCGATCACTGGGCCCCGTATTTCCAAGCATCAATGGATGGTACTCCCACACGGTTTTCAATGGGTTTATTCACAAAAAAAATCTGTCCATCTATCAGCCTGCCATCCTACAGGTGCTGGCTTGCATAAAATGGGAAGCAAGTTTTTTTTGTATTATATTATTTTCAAAGCTCCCTGAACCATCTATTTATCTGTATGTCAGTTCAAACAATGTAACCACCTCCCGTCCCTAATTATGTGAATGACACTCAATGTAAATTATAGCAATTACAATGTCATAGAAAAGACAAAGGAGTACACTTAGCTCCCCGGGAAAGTGGAAAAACAATGACAGACATGGCGAAAGATAAACTGTCACTAAAAGAAAATCCTGAATGTTTCATCCTAGAATATCTTTGCGACCATCATAATGGAAATGGTATTAGGTATTTGTATATCCTTTACTTGGTTGCAGCTACCGCTGAAACCACGATTTATTGGTTAAAATAACCAAAGTACAATAGCATAAAAGTTTTGCCCTGGCTATGAGAGATTGCATCCGAAAACCAAGATATTTTAATCCTACTGTTTTGAAGTTACACTCACATAATGGTTTCCATGAGAAATAAGCCTTTCAACATTCTAAGATAGGGAACCCCTGCCAAATGAATCCCTTGATTAAAATGAACTCAGTTCATTTGAATTAGGAATAAGCATTGACTGTACTAAATGGAATGTATTGGGAGAGATTTACAATGCGAAGATTGAAAAATACTTCTAGTCTAGATGAAGGACTACCGAAATAGTGATGTGGGAAGGAGGTAACGCCCACTTTAACAACATATTTTGCAACATAGATGTTGAAGACGAGATCCGTTTATAAGTCTATTTACAGTAACCAAATCTTTGAGAATTATAGAATTAAGCGGTGCTATGATACTTCGGCATTATTGGAGTCTGGGTAATACATCCATGCAGTACCAAACCAAACACAGTACCGAATTTTCCTTCAAATATAATTTTGTTGTAAATTCATCTTACAGAATAATTTAGTAACAAAATATTTTCAACATTTATAGCTCAGCTTCCTCCTGAGATGCTTCCAAACTAAATTTCTTATCTACACAGGTGTTTAATTGTGCATTAAAAAAAATAACAAAGAAACGTATTTTAATCCTACAAAATGACAAGATGGAGAGAGAGAAACGGGTTGGCTGGTGGGATGTGTTCTTAGGGCACTTTGGCAGATGCTCCATGACTCACTAGCGAGACGATTTGACTTCATCGATGTGACCAAATCAACAAATTTTCCCTCAGAGGTTATATGCCCGTCGGTGGTTTGAAGACTTGAAAGTACGAAAGTAAGTAATGGAAGTGTGGCTAGCTGTGCAACAGTGAATCAGCAACCACGGGAAACTTCCGAAAATCTAACTACCTTCATTTGCCTCCCACTGTACAGTAAAACGTGCCGCAACTAGACCTCTCTTTCAGGATTAGCTCCAGCATTTTGTATTTGTGGCTAAACAGCTGAAGTCTTTTGCGGATAAATTCCAGATGGATGCACCAATGGCGCCTTTCTTTGCAAAAGAGCTTGAGTCCATCCTGAGATGCTTGCTGTCATGCTTTATTAAAAAGGAAGAATTGGACAAGATGAAAACATATGTCCAGATGTTGAAACTTGATGTCCAAAACAAGTCAATCTATGTGCCACTCAGACAATTCGATGCTGGATTTGCCACAAAACAGGCTTTAGAGAAAGCGCCTAAAAACCTCCAGGAAAATCCAGTGAATATAAAAGGTGTTAAGAAGGAGTGTGCTTCCTTCCTAGATTGACTTGTTTTGGACATCAAGTTTCAACATCTGGACATATGTTTTCATCTTCTCCAATTCTTCTTTTTTATTAAAGCATGACAGCAAGCATCTCAGGATGGATTCAATCTCTTTTGCAAAGAAAGGCACCATTGGTGCATCCACCCGGAATTTGTCCGCAAAAGACTTCAGCTGTTTAGCAACAAATGCAAAAGACATGAACTAAGCCTGAAAGAGAGGTCTTGTTGTGGCACTTTTTACCTTACAGTGGGAGGCAGATAGAGGTAGTTAGATTTTCGGAAGTTTCTGGTGGCTGCTGATTCACTGTTGCACAGCTAGCCACAATTTCATTGCCTGTTCTCGTACTTTCAAGTCTTCAAACCATGGACGGGCACATAATAATGCATAATATTTAATAAAGCATGACAGCAAGCATCTCAGGATGGACTCAAGCTCTTTTGCAAAGAAAGGCGCCATTGGTGCATCCATCTGGAATTTATCCGCAAAAGACTTCAGCTGTTTAGCCACAAATACAAAATGCTGGAGCTAATCCTGAAAGAGAGGTCTAGTTGCGGCACGTTTTACTGTACAGTGGGAGGCAAATGAAGGTAGTTAGATTTTCGGAAGTTTCCCGTGGTTGCTGATTCACTGTTGCACAGCTAGCCACACTTCCATTACTTACTTTCGTACTTTCAAGTCTTCAAACCACCGACGGGCATATAACCTCTGAGGGAAAATTTGTTGATTTGGTCACATCGATGAAGTCAAATCGTCTCGCTAGTGAGTCATGGAGCATCTGCCAAAGTGCCCTAAGAACATATCCCACCAGCCAACCCGTTTCTCTCTCTCCATCTTGAAAACTTCCATGAAGATACATGCAAACCACAAATTCCCAAATATATGATCTTTTTTAGTGTATCTCAGTCTTCTTGGCTTTTGTCCTCCCAAAATATCCTCAGAAGCTTCCAGTTGACAGCGGGACCATCCATTGAAATCTGTAACAGATTATTGGGATTAAGTGGTGACAGAGACTTATTGATCTTTTTCAGAAGCTTCTCTGCCTGGGTGCGTCCCATAAACTCTGAAGCAAAATAATGCACCACATACTTCCCTTTGCATTCAATCCAGTGCTTCATTATAGCGTCCAACTGTTCAGTCTGCGTCACTTTATTCAGGCATTCATCAAAAGAACTGCATAGCATAGTGCTTTTCCTATATCATCGATCAGTTTCTCTTTGAAATAAGGAGCCAAGCCAAAACATATAAGATAAGCTGCCTTTGTTGCGCCATCTGACGTCTGGGAACATCTGACTAAAAATGGCTGAGATATCAGAGCTAGAGCTAAATGAGTAGTGTGACATCACCCAATTATCCAGCGAATTTTTGCTTCAAACACAGCTTGGCTTGAAAAAATGCTAAGCACCTTTGTGGTTCTGAGCTTCTTCACTGTCCGCTTGTAATACTATACTTTCATTAATCGCATTTTCCTAATGAGCATTGGCTGTTGGTAGGTCTCTGTTTATTATGGAACTGCTTCCCTCTCCTGCATTTGTTTAAGTCTTCCTCATGAAATGTGTTACATTTCTCTCCCTGTTTAAATGTCCTGGATTTTTTCCCTGTGCATGACTTCTGAGTGCCCGAACGCCCATGTTACCAATGTTAAAAGACTTGCTGCAGAGCTTCCAATATGCCCTATGTACATCTCCAGATACTTCTCTTAGACAGTCCCTGATCTGGGGGGTTTTCTTTCTACTTGAACTTAAACTGTCCTCCTAACTTTGACACTCACTCCTACCTAAAAAGGACTATATAAATTTGAAAGCCTATAGCTGCTTATTCAATACATAGGCCTACTTTTCAAACCCAGGGTTTTTAATATCTTTCATATTCTATGTATTATATTTACCCAAATGTTTAACCCTTTTGCGTGTCAAAAACTCTACAAGTGACGTAAATTCACTATTTAACAAAATTCGATTTTATTATTATTGTTAAACGACATTTGGGACTAACATTTCAAATTTTATTTAAACAGAAGGAAAAAGAAAAAGATAAAACACTCATTTAACTATTCTGAATATTTTCGAATATATTTAATATATTTTCTTCCTCTAGGGTTCAATGTAAAACACATATTCTATGCATTATATTTACTTAATTGTTCAATCCGTTTGCGCTCATCCACAATGAGGGGAAGGTTATTTTCAAGGACAACTGAAACATTTCCAGGACATTTTATTTTTCCCCCATTTTCCAGGTATTTTCTATGACTGAAAAAATGGTCTTTTAGTTCCCAGGTTTTCCAGGACACGTGGGGGCCCAGTTCAAGAATATAGGCTACAGATCTTGGTTTGGGAGAAAACATCGCATAATGCCTTTTGAATTACAACAGCGAAAAAGTTGATAACTACATCACAGGTTCCCACTTAAGTTGTTAATCCAAGTCTAAAGAGAACCTAATCAGATTTAAGTTGGGCCATGCTGCATTTTGTCGCACTAAAACAGAATCCCATCTAGCATTAATCAGCCCTTTGTTCATTTGATGATTTTGTGTATCAAGAGTGTTTTACCTTTTTTTTAATTATAATTTTATAGCTGTTACTTGGTTAGTTTGCTTTTCTTGTTTTTAGTCATGTTTCTTCATCAGGCGAAAGTCAAACCGTGATCAAACATGATGAACAGAAAATACAAAATTCGGGTACATGTGCTTTTTTCTGAAAAAAAAAAGTTGTTTTTGGTCTGTCAAATCAGAAAAACGAAGACAATTCCAGTAACAACAACAACAAAATATTCAGTAGAGATCAAATTGATATTATACTACATTGAATTTGGCAAAGAATCTGAACTGGCAGTCGTACCGGGATCAAGAGCTTGGTGTGGAATTGAACAATTTTTGCTGCTCACCATCACTAGCTTTAGGCAGAATTTTAATTGTACACTTTCTCTGTTGTAAGATTCAATATAACGTATAGTACACACTGAATGGTCCATTGTGGCAATTAAAAAGGAAAGAAATGAAACACTGTTCAAGCTTTCCTCTATTACTAAGTAAGGACCAACTCTTTGATCAAAGAAGGCTGTTTATTGATATCGAAAATATGATGGAAACAATCTGCAAATAAAAAGGTACAATTTCCAGCTATCTTCTAACAAAAAAAAGAACATAACGTATTTTGAACCAAAACAAAAACTTGTTGGAATCTTAAGAACTAAGTGAAGTCCAGAAAAATAGATGAGGGAGAGGGAGTCAAGTGCAAATCATTCGACCGACCGAACTATTACGTTAGAAGAAACAGCCAGAGTACAGGACTAAACTTGACCTGTTGGTAGTTATAATGATCTATTGCCGTTTCTCCACATTGTTAACGTTGAGACCAATCTCTTCCCCCAACCCCAAGAAAAGTAAACAATATTATCAGTCATGTCCCGATACCCTTATGATGAACAATGATTTAAGTCTAATCATCTGTTATTTCAATTCAGTCAATTTAATTACGAAAGCAATTAATTACGTCATCGTCCCTAGCAAGACCCCTTGGCCTGCTAAGACAAGGGGAAAACATGGTAAAATAGGAGAATTCTAACTGCTTACACTTTATAAATATTAAATATTACAAACAGAAGAAAGAAAAACCTTAAGTTCAACACAAAAAGCAAGCAGAAAAAAAAAACCAGAAAAAATAATAAAACTTTAAAGAATTTACTACTTTTTAAAAGCCTTGAAAGAGTGAATTCCATGAGCTGACTTAGGAGGTGTACAATGTGGAAAATTGAGGACAGGTCATCATGAGCCTCACCAGGAAATTTCTTTGAGGTGGGGGAGGAGTTGGTAGGTACTATTAGCAGCTTTGTTTTTAGTGACTTTAAAAAGCAATATTTTTCATTTCCTATTTATATACAATATTTAATGCCTTCTCATTTCCCGGGGGGGGGGAGTTCCTATAAAACAGATAGGCTCGAAAAATTCTCGTTTAAAACCGTGGAAATGATGACCCGGTATACAAATTTTTATATTGCAACTTCCACCCTCGTAATAAATATTCGAGGAGACATTATTTTTTTGTTTAGGGTTTGATTGTTATTGTGGAATCATTATTTTACGAATTAAATTGTTTTGTATTTAACAGAGGCTTGGTTCAAACATCTCATGTTGAAAACTTCAAATAAAAAGCAACACTTATCAATGAAAGCCCAAATTCTAAAAGGTTTCGATTACAGCATATGCAACAAAAAATATATTTTTCATTCTGACTCTGGGTATCTAATATGTACTAATTTTAAGTAAAAGTAAATCAAAGGCCACTTTGTGTATCCAGATTGTCAAAAGAGCGTCTGTGGCATATCCCAGGAACAGCAAAGGACATCACTTTGGAACTTTTCGCTCCAGGTTTTAGGGATATTTGGCCAAATCAAGGCAATGTAAGCATCCAAAGTTGTCAAAACGCGTATTTGTGATATCTACGGAACCTCTAAGTCTATTAAGTTCAAACTTCCAGGGAATGGTGAGGCGGATGTTGAACTAAATAAGCAAAAAACTATGCCCATCCAGGTTGTCAAAAGGATGTATCTGTAAAATCTTAGAAGGATCTAAGGGTATTAATTTGAACCCCCCCCCCCCCAAGTGTTTGCCTGACTCGTAAAATATGACATAAAAGCACAAAAACTAATTTTGATCTTTTTTAAGGTTTTTTGTACCCCCTCCCCTTCTGGAAAAAATATTACCCCAAACAAAAATTCTGGATACAACCATTCTGGCAGCTATCCCCTTTGCATCATCGATCTTATATTCATCAATATGAATAAGCTAAAAGGTGATTCACTCACTCCTGGTGAAAGCATCGAAAAATACTTCTGCCCACTCTCTCGCCTATAGAGATAGTATAGCTTGCCAGGGATCTTCTTAAAATTACAAGCAACATGATTTAGATCATTGCCTCTTCTAGCATCTTCTAAAATTCGCTTGGCTTGTTCTTGTAGAAATCGAATCTGTTCTGCTATTACTTGAAGCTTATTTGATGCATTCGCCTTTGTGAAATCGTCCGCCTAAAACAAAACTAAAATAAGAGGAAACAATGACCAACTGCCTATATTCATCCATGCAGAACAGTAAAAACAATCGCTACTTTGCAAAATTATTAGTCGGAGTTTGTCAACTCTTCTTAACTACAAGAAGACATCGGAGTTGTGCATGTCAGAAGCTCGGAGCAAAACTGACTCCCCGTCTGAACATTTAAACCTTTACACTAGAAATAAACGGTAATAAATAAATCAAATTTTGTTACCGCACGATATTATAGGGTCTAATTAATAAAAATAAGCTTCGTGTCCTTGGTGTGTGGTTTGAAAGTCTCAATCTAGACCATGGGATAAACCGACTAAGATAGATTTTGAATGGAGTAGTTTTTATAAATCAAAGCTGACCAGGCACACGTTTTTGGGTAGGGCCAAAGTCCTGTCCTTGTTTTCATAAAATTACAGAACAACTTGGTACCTGACCATTTCAGCAAGAAACACGATGACTTCATGTTATAGCATATATTATGTCCAACCCCTTGATATTGCTGTTTGTATACGGAGACAGTTAGCTTCAGCTCGGTGGAAAACTATATAGTAGATGGATTTTAATAAATATTTAGATGATATTTTGGTTAGGTTAGGCTACATTTTGCATGCAGCTCCGCTACTTTCCCAGCAATTATTCGGAAATTTCATAGGGACCTAACAGAACTGGAACAACTCCTGTCTTTAATACCCAGCCTTTCCTCGTCTGGGGATTTGCAATTGAATTTCGGTGTTCAATAAAATGTTCAAAGGTTTATTGAACACCGAAATTCAATGGAAAAAACCCTACAATTAAGCAAGCCACCGGAAACTTATGTTTCAGCTTTAGCAGAACATATTTGGTTTCAACGAGATCACTTTGTAAAATTTGATGAGGCCTTAGCTATTTCAAATGATAAGGGGTACACACAATGGCCTACAGAAGCCATTGAAATTAAAAAACATATGTTTGCTAACCTTTCGATAAATAGGGATACATGTAGTTTAAATATTGACCCAATTTATGATAATCTTCTAAAGAGTGAATCAACAGTCAATAAGGGAATTAAGATTATAAATAATCACCAGGGGACTATTTTACCTGCAGACCAAAACGAATTGCTTCAATAATAGCCAATAAAAGGATTATTTCGCAACAGAATAGTTAAAGTAATTTCCATTTTTTTATTTTTCCTCAGTTGCTCTGGTGTTCTCACTAAACTAACTCCATAATAGCATCTTTTCCCTACGTAAATCAGTTTGCGCCAATTGTATAATTTTTTTTTTTTGTGGTGGGTTAAATGTTTTTTTAGTTTTAACTTGTTTTTTTCTTTTTATATTGTTCTTATTCTGTCTTTCGTGCTGAAGAAGCCGTGTTTGTGATACAGGCGAAATATCCGCGTTGTTTCTCATTTGTCTTTTATTTTCTCTTCACTGGCCGCAGTCTCGTTTGTTGTTTTCTTTTTTTTCATTGAGATTTTTCTCTTTGTTGTTTTTTTTGTCATGGCTAGCCAGTTCGGCTTAAGATCTTTCATTCGATAGCAAGTCGTAACTGGAAAGTGATAGCACACGAATTCTACTGGGGGTGGGGGATTTCCGGGAAGAATTTTCCACGGAGTGGTATTGCCGATATTTGAGAAATGATTAGAAGTTAGTCTTTTCAAATAAAAGTATGCAAAAGAGAATTTTTCGGGCAGAATAGTCCCCAGAAAATTCCCGAATAATTGCTGGGAAAGAAAATAATTTCTGTTCGTTTAATTTTTAATCTTGCTCCTTACTTTAAGCTAAAAAAAAAAAAAAAAACGATCATAAGCCCCTGTCAATAATTGAATGGAAACGGGGACGAACAGAAATTACCGAAAATAATCAAGTACAACTTCAAACGAACAGCAACTGCCTCAGACAAGAGTAGGGTCAACGCCCTCTAAGCCTTCTAAAGACCAGAACGATATTTGCACTTTACTGAAAACTATTTTTGTTTCGAGACGTAGGCTACGTTTTTATTTGTCATAAAATTAACAAAAAAGATTAAAAATCCCCATGCTAGCCACGAGTACTCAAAATTACACATGAATGTAGATTGACAGTTTAATATATATTGATATATATTCCTGAAAGTCTTAGCAATTTGCAATTATGAATAATATAAAAGAGAAGACGTTTAATATATATTTAGTTTACATAGGTGTCTTTTCAACAACATGAATGCACCAAGTGTCCTTAGATTCAGTTAAACCTACCCTGAGACTTTCCACTAAACACCCTTAGCTGCTTCTAAAACATTGCAGATGCGCTGTTTTCAAAATATGGATACATATAGGGTCTTTTGATTCAGTTCAACATCCTCTGAAAGTGTCAATTCAATATCCCTAGCCGTTACTTAGATACTGTGGACACGCCCTCTTGACAACTTGGACGAGCGTAAGTTTCTTATGATTTAGTTCGACATCCCTTCAAAAAGCACAAAAAGCTTCAAATTTATACCATTAGCCATTTCTGAGATGTTGCACATACGCGGTTTTGACAACCTGGATGCACTTATTGTGTTTTGGTAATGCAACATAACCTCTAAGGTTCAACTTAATACCCTGAGCTGGTCCTGAGATATGTTGACGGGGATGAGGTGTCTCTGATATAGTTGTCAGGGTATCTGGCGTCTTTCAGTTTTGTTTTAAATCCTGCTCAACATACCCTTAGCCATCCAAATCTTAAGGTATTGCCATCCTGAGATGTTGCAGATATGCCCTTTAGACAACCTGCATGCATGTAACGTCTTTTGATTTGTCCAACATTCCTTGCAACATACCCTAAACATTTCAACTTAATACTCTCAGCCATTCCTGAGATATTGCTAATACGCATTTTTCACAACCTACATGTCCATAGTCTGTTTTGATTAAGTTCAATATACCCCTGAAAACTCCCAGAAAGTTTTACCTAAATAGCTTTAGCCTTTTTGGAGACACAGGATGAAATCTGCCCCCTTTCCAACAACAAATCCTATGTGTAAACAACGGTCAATCTGTATAACTTAAAGCCCTCGCCAAAACGGCTCTGGGGGGGGGGGTCATGTCATCCCAAGAAGCATAGTTATGGGACGTTCCGTCTATTTTGAGCCAAATTGCTATCTCAGAATCTTGGGCAGATTTCTTTGGAGGAAGGTCAGCTAAAAAGGGCGTGGGAGGGTGTTGTCCTTCGATCACTTTTGACTCTTAAAAGGGACATTAAAACATTCAATTTTTAATCAACAGAGCCCCTTCTAAAGTTTCTAAGACAACTTTTTGCATACTAAGTGAGCTGCGGAAGAAAAATACAAATGATACATTGAAGCCATATCGCTTTTTACTAAAGCAGCACAATATTTGCTGACTATGATTTTTGTTTGTTACTATGATCATACACAAGATTCCTTCAAATTGAGGTCTACCTACCCTTAAAACCCTACTCTTTAAATTAAAGATTAACTTATCTAGAGCAACACTTTGAGGAAAAGAGCCATTTTAATGTGTTTTTTTTTTCTCAAAAAAAAAGACGATTATACAAAATAAGTAATCAGTACCTATCGAGTAACTACTGAGTTACCTTCTCAGTAGGGGCCTCCCCAGGCCTCTCAGCATGTCATCATATGGCGAATAGAGGAGTGTCTTACAGATATGTTGGGTACCCCCAAGGAGAAGGGAGGTGCGGACAAATAGGAACCAAGTTTCTAAGGGTCTCGAAATATAACTGGAACACCCTTACCTAGGAGATATAAGTCTAGGCGAAGGAGGAGGATGGCTCCCCTGATGTGCACTAGGCAGGGCTCACGGGTATGTAAATACATCCCGCCAGTCAAATCGATTTCCCCATCAATGGGTAAATAGGTGGTGATACAGGATATCATAAGGGCGCGTTATCGTTAGAAAATATAGTCGGTCCCTGCTAGGAACAAAGAGGAGTGGGTTGCAACTGTCCAGATAACAGCCAAGAGACTCCTTCTTTTACTTATTTTTATTGAGGAATACGAGAATCCGAACAATTGATTCTATGTTCGGAGCAGCTGACAATGTCCATGCGTTGAGATCTACTGCATCTAGGTAAACCAATGATATGACGACCGCAATTCGCACTAATATCTCAAATTTGACGACTCCACCTCTCGATGCCATTATATTACCAATAGCGACAGTATTAAATGACACCCTTAACATTAGAACCCTTTCAGAACCAAAAAAAAGGTCCTCCTTTTGAAAGAGAAGCTCTGGTATAGCTGGGACGTAGTAAGTCAATCCGAAACCCACCTCACTGTCACTGGAGAAGGAAAACTTGATGACGCTACTTGTATACTCTTAGACTATGCAAATCGGAAGCACCGGCAGGGAGTTGGCTCTTCCTACTCTTCAGTAAAGCTAAAATACCACTAAGCGTAGTAACTCCCATTTCAGGACACCTGATTATGATACGCCTGCGAGTCTCATCAGCAAATCTCACGATCCTCCAAGTATATCCCCTCCCCAATTCGAGCAGGGATAACCAAGAATCTAAGAACTCCTATCTCCGGCTTCAGAGTCTAGTAAAATCCGTGCCAAAAAAGAAATGGCTTCTGTCATTGGGGATTTCAACACCATGGTTGGTGACGACCCAACTGGCAACGATAACGCGATGAGTAAACTCCACCATGGTCAGCTGAACAGAAGATGAGAGCACCTAATCGAATTTTCCCAAGATAGTGATCTTATTATAACAAATGCATCATCCAAACACAAAGCCAGACGTAAAAAAACCAGAAATTCCCCAGATTGAAGGATTCGAAACCTAATTTATTATATCCTTGTATCCAGGCACAGGAAATGTTCATCACAAAAACAAGTACACTGGCTGGCGGCGACTTCGATAGCGATCACGCGCTTGTTATGAATTAATTTAAAAAACTACTAAAGGCTGCCGAAAAGCTCTCCAGAAAGCCAACCAGATTAAAAGTAGACCTCCCTAACAGACCAAGCCACTCGATAAAAATACACCGCAACTCTTTCCAAAAGAATTTCTGAACTCCTTTCAATATCCCCAATAACTCCGTCAAATACGTTATCGATAATCTGGCAAAGAATAGCTTGCAGATAATTGGTCACCCACTCGACCCTGGGAGTCAAAAAGCATACCATAAACCTTAGATCAATGATGAGATCATCACATTATGAGACAAATACGGAATCACATTAACAAACTAGATAGAGAAAGTCAGGACAGGCACAAGCAACTAAAATGTGTGTCAGAGAAAGCCACTCGCCGTGCTTCTCGCTCCTGTATAAAGGTATAATGTGAACAATAGGAAACAGTATTCAAGAAAGGCAAATCTCGCATCATGTACAGGCGGGTGTAAGAACTAACCAAAATAGGGACTGAACGCCTGTTCTCTCCTCGATGAACACGGCAACCGGATTCAAACAAGAGACGGAATCTGAGATAGATCAAAAGCGCACTTTAAGGATAAATTAAACTCAACAACACTCCCATACCCTATGGGGCTAAACACCTTCCCCAAAATCACTATAGACCCAACCCCACCCTCACTTCTTTCTGAAATAGAAGCAGCTATTAAAGGTCTAAGGACAAACATAGCTGCTGGCCCAGATGGAATCCAACTGGAATAAATGATAATAAACACCAAACTCCTGCTCCACCATAATTCAAAATTGCCACTACTGTTTGGGAAGGTGTCTTCTCCTCCTCCTGGAGTAGAGCCACGATAATTCCATTCCATAAGAAAGGTTCTGAAGCAATCTTTGACAATTACCGACTTATAAGTCCCGCGAACAACGCACTAAGATACTGACCTGAGTTATGTGGGGGCGTACTTATTTTCTTACTAACAGCCATACTTTGCAGCACAATGAACCAACAACTTAAAAGTCCAAAAAGCAGCAAGTAGCCCAATAAGAAACCCAGGTTTTCATCTTTCGAATTACAACAAGGACAGCAAAAGAACTATAATTTTTTAGCAAAAACGTTTTAAACAGCCTGACCCTTCATCAAATTACAAATATAAATAAAATAAGCCTTAAAATAATATAATAAAAATAATATAATAAAAATAATATAAATAAAAACCTTTTGAATTTCATGAGCCAGTTCCACAAGATCAGTTGCAGCTTTCTTTCTTATTCTGTCAGTATTCACAATCGGCAGGTCGTTGTTTGGTTCAACCAAAATAACTGAAACATATAGAGAAAGATCTTGTACATAATGTATCCAATGATTTAAAATTGTTAACATATTAAGACAAGCCCTTGAAGAAGATATGGCTTGGTCAATGCTTGCTAAATAGCTAGCTAAATAAGCAGACTATGCTATTTCAACAAACACTGTGAAACGCAGCATTCCCCGTATTTCCTGGGCTATCAATCAATATATTTACAGAGTATATAAGTTTGTACCACTTAAGATTGTTATTAGACTGGGGACAGGAGGGGAGGCTAATATTCCTAAAGATTTGATTTTAACTTTGAAAAGTGTTATGTGTAAAAAAAAAATGCTCTTAATGGTTCTCAAAATGTTTTGAAAGGGATTTCTTCAAAAATGAACATAATGAAAGCAACAAGAGCAAAAACCAGGGAAACTTTCTGGATATTCTGAGTGTTGTGTCTCAGTTAAAAAGAAACCTATCACTTAAGCTATAGAGAGGGTATAGACATTCCGCAAGTGCAGAAAACCAGAGTGACTTCAATTCAATCATTCAATGGCTCAATCAGAATGACTTCAATTCAAACATAGGCACTATTAAAGAACCTGTGGAAACGATATTATTTGCTGTTATGGTTGAATAGACCAGAGACATATAAAAAAAGGAACATTGTTCAGCTCTGATTAGACACCTTTATGATGTGAAAATGAAAGAAAACCTCTCAGTTGCTTTAATATAGAGAAATTTGATGCAGAAAGTCTCTCAAGATTCATTGTGTATCAAGCATGAAAAACAGGACTCAGCTGGTCAAATTGTGTTCCACAATTCCATGATGGAATCACTGTCATAAGTAATCACTTTTGAGGTGCATCCCTGTATAAAAATAATTGAACCTTACACAAGCGACCCTCATGCAATCTACATTTACACCCCTACCGTAACCCTAATCTTGTGTTGGATAATTGAATCCAGAAATCGAGACAGACGGACGGCTCCAGTCTTCCCAAAGCTATATTTTTTTTCCCCAAATAACAATATTTGCTACTATTTTTATGTTAATTCCCAGAAAGCTACTGGTGTAACTGTTCATCACTTGAACAATTCATTTACTACCAGATGGGCATACTGGTATAGACCTGGGAGCAAAGTACTGAACATATATGGATGTCTTTTGGCCATTATAACAATAACCAAAGCATCTAGTGATGGAAAACCAGCAGCTCAGGGCACAGGCCCTAGGACTTGCAACCAGACTTCAGACATTTGAAATTACGTTAGCTATCTATTTAGGAGAAAAAAAATTATGTGCTACAAATTGTCTTTCTGAGATGCTACAAGCAGAAAACTACTTTGTTTTGGTTTTCTAGAATTATCAGTCTTATAATATAATAATAATAATATAATATAGATTTATTACCTGCCAAAACTGTAAAAGATACAATGGGCGACAGAGTATAAAAAAGTGAAAAAAATGCAAAAAGAAAAAAAAAGACAAACAACAAAGTACGGTTTAACACGAATATATACAATGTCAGGTCAACTTTGGGCCTAACTGATATTACTAGAGTAAAAAGAATTGACTAAAGATGTTTTGTCAAGGGATTATTTTCTTATAACAGGGATTGTTTTTTTTTTATAAACATATCTTAGAACGACAAAAGAAGGCTAAGTGATCTGGTGTTGATGTTTAGTAAAAAGACTTTTGTAAAATCGTCAGATCTAGATGTTATGACTGACGCTTTTGGGAAAATGAAACCTTACCAATTCCCAGTGATTCCATAAAACTGTGAATTATTTTTCAGCAACAGTTCTATATGAATTCATTACATATTTTTAAATTATTTTAGCTATTATTAGTTGACTGCAGGAGAGACCTGTGCTAGCTACAATAGAAAAATATTGCTCTTACACTACTCTGAAAAGTACATAGATTTGTGTAATAACACCAGATAATAATTTTGCTTCAAATATAAGTTTAGAAAATACATAAGTTGTCATTAATTGGCCTCTTGCAACTGCTAGAAATGAGATCCTTTTCTACACGAAGTCTAATTAAAACATGTCTTAGAACAACAACAGAAGGCTTAATGATCTGGTGTTGATGTTTAGTGAAGAGACTTGTGAAATCGTTGGATCTAGATGCTATGGTTAATACTTTTGAAAAAATGAAGCCTCACATATTCCCAGTGTTTCTGTAAGACTGTAACTTATTTTACAACAACAGTTCTATATAAATTCATTAAATGCTTAAAATTTTTTTTAGCTGTTATTAATTGGTTGTGGGAGAGGCTTGTGCCAGCAACAACATAAAAATATTAATTTTGAACAACTCAGTGAACCCACTAGCATAGGTGATCCAGAGAGGTTATCCAGCCCCCTCTTAGTTTCGAATGAAATGACGCCACTGAACTAGGCATACTTTATTGTCTAAGTTGTTAAGCCATCTTTGACGTTGTTTTGAAGCAAAAACTTTGCTCTACTAGAAGAAGATGTTGGCAAATCATGCTTGGGGCCCCAACTGCCATGTTTTAGGGTGGAGGATCTTTTTTCATTCTGGCGGTTTTGATAGGCTCATTGGATTTCCTTAACTTTCGTTCTAGTTTTATCATTGCGAATTTGGGTTTCCCATGTCCTCTGAATGTTTCTTAAACAATTTTTAATTTGAAACTGATTTTAATTTTAAACATGACTCACCTTAAGGCTATAAAAAAAGAAAAATCTAAATCTCAGAACTCCATGAAAACTTGAAACAGTCACATCCTGCTGGTTTCCATGTGGCTGAAGGATATGTATTAAACACAATACTTACTATTAAAATTTTATTAAAAGCTTTAATTAGCAACGTGTTTAATTGAGTGTAGTTTTGTGTGGCATTATAATCCCTGCACTTGACTGTGAATAAATGAAGTTGAACATATATTGAAGCAAAAACTTAATGCTATATACTTCATGCTTTGTCTTCTGAATAGAAAGACAGTGCCAAAATGCGTAGCTACGGGAGCAAGGGCGTGCGCTAGTACCTGGGTGCAGCATCTTCTGAGGCACCTTTTTTTATCCTTGGGGCAATAAAAAGCAGGAAAGTTGTCAGGGTCTGTCCTTGCATGGGTTCGCCTGGTTATTTTTAAGTTGCTTTATCTTGGTCATTAGTCTTTGCGCTAATAATTTAGAATGACAATCAAACCAGCAATATGAAATAAAAAGCAATTATTATATTTTCCTTAAATTGGCAAGCTTCAGCACTTTTACAGCTCTGTTCCGTAGGCGAAAGGTAGGTCTTAAATCAATCACGTTATTGTGAAACCCTTTTAAAATAAAGCATGGTTACCAAAGTGACATATCTGATGTCGTTTTGACACTTTTTTGGGGCTTGTGACATTTTTCACACCTTTGGCCAGAATTTTTCCACTTATTACGAAAATAATATTTTAAGAACCTTTTTAAGTTTTACAATACAAGTACCTTGAAACACGCTTTTAATTTATTATATACAACACACTTTTTTTTTTTTTACCAACCTTTTCTAGCTGCCTTTGGTCCTCACCAATGGCATGCTTGGGCCTTCGCCCCCTTACAAACAAATGCCGCATCTCTCTTCCCACTCTGCTACGATCGGCACCAGCACTTGCCTTTGACCCTTGCCAATGAAGATCGTTAGGCCTTCCACTGCTATTTACAACATACTTAGCAGCTCATTAAGGTGCAGCATGATATGCTATACTATGCACAATACACATTTATATTGCATGTAATGGACTTATTTAGCACAAATTTATGCAGAACTAAGAATTATCATTTAGTGTGCTTGTTAAATTCTGAACCTGTTTATTGTTTAATATCAAGCACATTTTTGCTGCTTCAATGTTATCATATTATTTTGGTGAATTTGCTGACTTTTAAAATGCATGAGCAGTGCTCATGGATAGGAAAACTTTGCCCTATTTCTGAATAACATTGCTATTTTTAACTCTCCCTTCTGAAAAATGTTTAAATATATAAAATGTTTATATAAAGTATATAAAATGTTTAAAAATGTTGGTATCAAATAAGATCTAGCTATAGTGCCTAAAATGTCTTCAATATGCTTTTAGAAATTTGTCAGATCTTCAAAATTCAGGCAGTGTGCTTTCTGTTGCAACCCCGTTTTTGTTCTATGGTTCAAAAAATTTTGAATGGGCGACTTTTTTGAGTTTTTAGATGATAAGAAAAGACAGTTTTTACCTAAACAAAGAAACTTTTGACAAAAATGTTTGACAACCTGGCCAGTAGTGTTTCTGCTTTCAACGTATAAAGATGTGCCTTTCCGTGGCAGAGGTAAATAGGGTCTTTGTTTTTGTCATTTGGTTTATACCAAATCAGTACCATTGAAGAGTTGAGCTTAACCGTAAATTGTATGCAGTTTTATAAAGTGGGGAAGGTTATGTGGTCTACTCATTATTTGCATAGCTTTCCTCTGTACAAGATTAATGAAAACATGTATTTTTTATTACTTTAATAACTAATCAGTTAAAAATTACAGTTCAAGTGGTTAATGGAAGGGGTGATAAATGGTTTCCTACTTTCTCATCATATCCCTGCTTCCAATTTACAGGCAATCCACAACTGTACATTTCATTCTTTTTGTTCCAAATAATACACTTTATTAATTGGTAAAAAAAAAGAAAAAGTTTAATTTAGCAACAGATATACAACATATACGGTTCTAGGCTTCTACCTCCCCCCCTAAACGAAAAATACCCCCCCCCCGGTAAATACCCCTGTGGAAAATAAGGCTTTCCAAATTTGAGGATTTTACTTGAGTTTTGTTTCTTTATTTTCCGTAGGAGGAAGGAATTTTGGTACTTGTGTATTATACGCCACTCACTCAAGTTTATGCTGTGTAAAACTCGAGTTGAAACCGGTTTCTTTGTTAGTTTCTTTCAGCTTAGCGTGAGACAAGACAAAGACAATTGACAGAATAGATGGAAAATATATAATTTGGGCTATATATTTGCACATAAGGGTAAAGTATTTGGACAGTTTGAAGCCAGAAAACAATTCTTATTTTATAATATGCAGAATAATTGTACCTAACATATTTTGCATGCAGACCCGCTATACTTTACCCCCCCCCCCCCTAATGTGCAAATATATAGCCCAAATTTGTTTCTAAATCAACGAAGAAACTAGCAAAGAAACCAGTTTGTTCTCGAGTTTTACACATTCTAAACTTGAGTGAGTGGCGTATAATACACAAGTACCGGATTTTTCATGGAGAGAGCTGGATTTCCTGGTATTATTTGAAAACGATCAGAAATTAAATTTAACAAAAAAAAGTTTTTCCAACTGAAAGCAAGGAGCAATATCAAACGTTAAAACAAAAGAAATTATTACATATAGGAAAGGGATTGCCTCCTCCTCAAGACCTCACTCTTTATGCTAATGTTTTTTTTATAGAATTTAAAAAGAAGCTTATTATTCTAATTAAACAGCCATTGTGTTTCAGGAACATATAGCAGGTCAAAGTATAGCAGGTCTGCATGCAAAATGTGTTAGGTACAGATATTCTCCATATTATGAAGAAAGAATTGTTTTCTGACTTAAAAATGTCCAAGTACTTTACCCCCCCCCCCCCTCCCTTATGCGCAAATATATAGCTCAAATTATATATTTTACATCTATTCTGTCACTTGTCTTTCTCTTGTTTCATGCTAAGGTGAAAGAAACTAACGAAGAAACCGGTTTGTACTCGATTTTTACACAGTGTAAACTTGACTGAGTGGTGTATAATACACAAGTACCAAAACTCCTTCCCCCTACAGAAAATATAAAAACAAAACTCAAATAAAATTCCCAAATTTGGAAAGCCTCAATTTCCACGGGGGTATTTACAGGGGAGGGGGTAAACGCCAACCACCACATACACAACAGATATAATAGAATACTTTTTGACGAAACAATCTAATCCAAGTCTGTTTTGTTTCTTGGCCAAAATTCTGACACTCTGTTTCTGCTCCTTATGCAAGCAATCAAAATCAACAAAGTTTTATATAGAGTCTAGGGTTATAACATCCTCCATTAGAGGGAGGGACCATATTTGTAGGAGTAGCAATTTTTAAATGTGATTCCAACATTGTGTGAGTGTGACAAGTCCAGGATATCAAGCCCCTGTTTTATACTTTTAAATCCAGCTTCAAGTAACTTATCTGAAAGTTTTTGTTTTACAGAAAAAAGTGGCATTCAGTTCGAGGTCTTTTTGCCAGCACTCTTGAGTGCTGGTGTCTTCCTTTTAATTCGTCTGTGTCTGACAATGGCCTCCTCTTTCTCCTTAATTTCTTGATGCACCCTTTTGCTTTTTCTTCTTTGCTTCTTGATTGAGGAAAGCCATGTAGCTCACCCTTGCCCTCTGGCTAACTGCAGTAAATTTCTCATAATTGGAACTTTTCAAGTTATCCAAAAGTCTGCACACAACTGATAACAGTGAATTATGTCTTGCTCATTCTATTTCTTTGATCAGCTAGAGTCTGTAGTGATCTTTAAAAACCTTAATCAACAGCAGCACTCCCATGACCTACTTCTCCTAAAATCAGCATTTTAATTAATTATATACAGCAAAGGTCAGAAATAAATTAAAATGAAATCCTTTTTATTTCCCTACAAGTAACAGACAACAAAGACATGGGCGCCCATATGGGGGGGCTGAATGATGCTGCCTTATTTTTATATTTTTGTTCTGAGATTTCTATTATATAGCATTAAAAGTGTTAATTCGACGAGGTTTGCCCCCCCCCCTGGAATTCAGCTTATGGGCGTCCATGAACAAACATATTGGCTTAAAGACTCCAGTTTAAAAGAAACGTTGGGAAACTTATGCTAAAAATATAAGAACTGAAAAAAAATTATTTAATTTATTTTCATGAGTTGATACTATTATTACTTCAGTTCTTTACACATACCTGAGTTAAAACAAACATCATATATGTATAACAAGAATAACCATTGCTTGAGCTGTGATTTGTTACTACACAGGACTCTCCATTTCTATTGCGAAGTAAATACACCCTAGCAGAGAAATCATTATTTTAATTTTTCTATAATACAGGTGTATGATTATTTATATTTATCATTTTTTTCTCATTCATCATTCATTTTTAGAAATACAAATCTTGTTCAAATAAATATCACCCCTTGCTTCACAGGGCATTGTGATCAATATAGTTTCACAGAGCTTAATATTTTTATCCATGGGAGAAACTTATAGAAAAACATCATAATCATATTATCCTCTAAGTTCCTCTTTGAAAGATATTCATTAATGATACATTTCGAAATCCCCAAGTCATATGAAGGGGAAAATGTCTGCAAACAATACCAATAATATTAGAGTAGAAAAAAACTTCCAGCCAGTTCTCATTGTTTCTTAAGAAATGACATAAGCAGGAATTTAGAAATGGAATTTCAAACACTGATGCATTTGGACGGAAGTACTGCGTACAATCTTTAAACCAGCTTTTTATTGTCTCTGAAAACATCTATTTTTACGCCAAATTAAGTATGTTTGTAAGGAATTGTTTTCCAAGATATATCCAGCAGAACTACACAAAATTCTTGTTGAGACTTACAGCAGCAATGCTCAGTTAGATACAAGAAAATGAGAAAGGTTTTGACATTTCAAAGATAATGATTTTCAAGGTGTGGATAAAGAGCATTCTGGCATATCAAAGAAGCTTGAAGTTAATGTTTTGGAGGAATTGCTTGATCAAGACCCATGTCATAATGCCAGCAGAGCATGCAAAAACTTTACAAGTAGATTATTCATGGTTTCAAAACATTTTAGTGTTAGCAATGATCCAGATGCAAGGATACTTGGTCCTTTCATGCATTTTGTACTTTTTGTACAAAAAATAAAAGAAAAAAAATTGTAGAGACCCTTTAAGTCAAGTTAGTGATGACAATAACCCTACATAACATCATCAAAGCAAAACCCTAAACTGCCTATAATGGGTTGTAAGTCTTCAAGACAAGTTATTTTATGTGCTTCAAGACAAACCTAGGCTTACAAGGAACTCCTTTCAAGGGACACAAGGAACCCAACCTTTTTAAATACTGTGATTCTCCTGCCTGAAATTTAGTCAGTTAAAAGAATTAAGATAAAATTGAATCCTTGTCCCAGCATTATTCCCCACTTTTCATCCCAGCTTAAGAACTAGAGGTCATCACCTGAAACTTGTCAAGCAGTCTACCATATCTGGAATCTGCAATCAATTCTTGTCATCATGAATTGTCAACAGTTAGAACAAACTATCTGAATAAACAGTTACTGCTGAATCTGCTGATGTTTTCAAACAAAGGCTGGATGCTGACTGGTCCTCCAGAGAGTATAAACTAAATTGGGATGCTACTAATCATCCAACTGTACCTGGTCACTAAAGAAAACTAAAAACACATCAAGTCATCATTCTGGAGCTCTATAAGGAGAAATCCTTAGATTGCTCCAAGCTGCAATTTAAGGTAAATGACTTCTTCCATTTAAGAGAGACTTTGCTTGAAAAATTTAGGAATAAAAGTGATGAAGGGAGTCAGCACAGCCCAGCTATAAGAATGAAATCCAGAAGAAATAAAAAGAAATATTCAGCTTGATTTCTTATTGACTGCTTTTCAAATATAATAATCACAGCTGTTGCAATGAGAGTGCAGTAACATTTAACACTCTTCCCAACTCTAATATTATCTACCATGATGATTGCACCCTCACCCTCATAATAAGGTTAGATATGGCCTTAGGATATTTTCAAAGCTTTGTTAGAAAATACATATAGGCTATTGCCAAATTCTTACATTATGGTGTGTAGAAAATTTCTATTAATTAGATTTTCAAGGTTTCTTATACTCATATTTTTCAATTCTTTTGAAATAATACTTTTACTCAATTTTTCATTGTGTTATGATGCTATAGAACAGGTATGAGTCATTTGATTAATTAGCTAAGCAGAAGATGAAAATACAACCAAATGCATCTTTTGAAGCTCTTTCCAAATATATTAATCGCTTCCATTGCAAATTTCATTTGGAGCCCCTAAACACTTAAATCCAAAGTAGATAAAAATACAAAAAATATCTATATTATTTTAGGAATATAACAGCACTGTGATCATCTGACAGCAATGCTCAGTCCTTTACTACACTAAGCTACTAAGGAATTTCTTTGAGAAGCAAAAAATAGCCCTTTGTCAAATTTTGCCATGACATGAGTATTGAAACACCATCAGCAGTGGATGTTCTTTACTTGCCAGGACAAGTAGTGGCTCTCTAGTCATTGGATCTGGAGCAAACAGTGCATAGAAAATCTAATCTTTGATTTTTAGGACTTGGAAGTGCAATTGATTTCTTACAGATGCAGCTACCATGTTTTCTGCTTTGGATACAGTACCAACATCCAGCCCACTAGAGAGGATAAGCTTGAACTAGAGCAAATAGAATATCTTCAATGTCTTGGCCTGCCTACACACTCATGATAAAAGCAGGTTTCCCTGATGCTAAGATCCTAGATACAGTAGAAGCTCAACAATTAGCTTTTTTCTTGGTCAATTCTGCATAGTTATAAGAGCACAGTGGATTTATTTACTCTATCCATAAATCTATTGTATTCCTTGGTATAAGCCTAGGAGACCAGTGCTACATAAGGAAGCATGTTAAGAAAACAATTCTTACTTCATAATATGAAGAATAACCCTAGTTAACACATTTTGAAGGGGAAGAACCTTAATCTTCATTTCTTTCACTGTTGTACAGATTTTTTTTACAAATTTCTGAAAAATAAACATGTATTCAACTTATTTAGTTAAACACTATCAGTTCCATCTAATAATTTATCACAAAAAAAAATTAACAGGCAAATACTGATAAATTAGGTTAGGTTAGTTAGATGGCACTTGGGTGTTTGTTTATAAATGATTTTCAACAGGGGTGCAATTTGCTATGAGCCAGGGGGGGGGGTAAATTTCCCTTGGAAACTTGGATCCAAGGCAACTTTGACCTTGGATCACCCCCCCTCCAGCCCAAGTTTGCCCCTGAGCTGAAATTTAGTTTCTTCATAAATCTTTTCAAAACTAAGATAAGCCTGTGTTATTCAAGCATCAACAGAAATAGATCAGTTTCCTTTGGTATATATTTACCTTAATAGTACTATAAAGTACCTTTATAGTACTTTTATGGTATCAAATGGCTTATTTTTTAGTTTTTACTGTCCTTTTCACTTGAATTGAGAAAATTGGCTCCAACTTTGCCCCCCCCCCCCACAGGATTTTGACAAAATTACACCACTGATTTTCAAGACTTTGAGGGTATAAATTTTGAGACACAAATATTGAAAACTGTGATAGAAAAACTGGAAATACAAGGTAAGAAGTTAAGATAAAAATTCTCCCCCTGCAAAATATGTTGACTAGGATTATTCTGCATATTCTGAAGCAAGAATTGTTTTCTTATGTAGTGCTGGTCTCCTAGCATAGGCTTGCACCTATTCTTTGATTGCTAAGTACCCTTAAAGGTTAGTTTGTATCTTTGATGGTTCTGCCACTGCTTGCATGTCATTCATATTAATCTCAGCCAGGAATGACAGAACATGGACTCCCTTGCTGTCAAACCATTTTACTGCTATGCAGCCAAGCTTAGTTTCCACTCTGCAGTAAGCCAACCCATGACCAAGGTATATTATTTTTCTTTTTGTCTTGTCTTTCAGGGTAGGCTAATTCCTTCTATCTGTGAGTGCACAGAAGAGATAATAGGCCTGTTTTTTCACTCATCAATGTGCTAAGATCTTACATCTTTTGTCAGAAAACACTTAAAAGTGAAATATTCGAACTAAGATCTTACATCTTTTGTTGTTTTTATGCAAATGTCTTTCATCATTCTGCTCTGATCAGCAGTCTGAGAATAATGGGCTGTTTTTCAGCACTAAGATCTTACACCTAAGATCTTTTATCTTTCTGCAAAGATTATTGTTTTTTCAACTCATCTTTGTTCTAAGATCTTACAGCTCACTGATGTTAGCAAAATACATGAAATATGCCATCTTTCTGCCATATAGACAAGAGAACTTTGACAATCTACTCATCATTGTTCTCAGACCACTGATCAGAGCAGAATGATGAAAGATGTTTGGCATAAAAACAACCTAAGTTCAAAGATTTAACTTTTAAGCATTTTCTGACAAAAGATGTAAGATCTTAGTGCATTGATGAGTGAAAAAACAGCCATAATGATGAGTATATCATCAAAGTTCTCTCATCATTGTTCTATATGGCAAAAAGATGGTGTCTTTCATGCTTTTTGCTAATATCAGTGAGCTGTGAGATCTTAGAACAAAGATGAGTTGAAAAAACAATAATATTTCAAGAAAGATGGGTAAATATTTGCCAAATCATATTATTGAGTAACAACTAAAGTGAGTAGGCCTATACCATTTGATGCCTTTTTTATGCTTATTACAAATATAACAATCATTTCTATTAGAAATGAATTTTAGCCCCCCCCCATATGTGTCAATTAAGGATATATATTTGCACATATGGGGGGGGGGGTTTGGTTAGAGGGGGCTGAAATTCATTTCTGATAGAAATTATTGTTATATTCGTAATCAGCATGAAAAAAAGGCATCAAATGGTGTATTCACTTTATTCCTAACTCAATAATATGATTTGATAAATATTTACCAAAAGATGAAAGACCTTAGTGCTAAAAAATTGCCCTAATGCGTGAATCCCCTCATCTTTTGCTAAACAGCTAAGCAACAATCAAGAAAAACACAGCTTATATAATATAGCTTGTAGCTCCGATATTTTGGGGCATGCACAGCAATGCCCAGCACTACCCAACAAAATTGGAAGAGATCCCAAAGCTTTCAACAGTAGCCTTGGTTATATAAAAATATGTGGTAAAATTCTACTTTAGCTACTTTTGGCTATCTTGGAATGGGGTTAGGTTAGAAAAATGAAACTTTCAGGGATTGGTCTACAGGCTAAAGTATGTCCCGGGAAGGTATTTTGAAGTACCTACCTCCACTCCTTCTCCCTCTAGAGGGTCCTGAAATTTTGCTACATGACAGGTCTATACCCATTGAAATTTTGACAAAACAACATTTTACATTAATTTTCAGTTATCAGTTTCTTTTTCTCTGGCTTCAGCTCTGAAAATGCAATTTCAGTTATTTGAGCAGAATTTTAAGCCATATAAATAGTTTATTTCAAAAATTTAGGAAATGTATTTGCATATCTTTAAAACCTTATAAATTGGGATTGAGCAAAGTTGTGAAGCTGAAAAAAAATTTTGTTGTACTTCATTTAAGCAGAAGATCTATCTTGCAAGGTTTCACTTCTATAACTCACATATTTTTAAAGGTCATCAAAGGTCAGGACCCTCTAGAGGGAGAAGGAGTGGAGGTCGGTACTTCAAAATATCTTCCCGGGACATACTTTAGCCTGTAGAACCATCCCTGAAAGTTTCATTTTCTTAACCTAACCCCTTTCCAAGATAGTCAAAAGTAGCTAAAGTAGAATTTTACCAAATATGTTGTTTATGAAACTTAATGTACTTGTGTTATAAAGTAAGAATTGGTTTCTTAATATTTCCTTTTCAAGGACCCCAATTGTGCATTATTACCCTGGCTTTGTAAAAAAAACGGGTACCTGATTCTTGAGCCTTCCCAGCAAGGGTCGATATTTCCATTATTTCCAGAAAATTTTGCGCTGAACTACAAGCACTATACTATCCTATAGTGTAAAATTAGACAAATAGGCCTATGC